>NC_060178.1:75291284-75503784 GCF_021184085.1 Oncorhynchus gorbuscha | reverse complement strand
TTTTGATTAGCCTATGGGGCCGGAGGTCTCACAACCTTCTCAACATGAACAGAGGACACATGCACACAGCCAGTGTGATTTCACAGCTTTTCAGATGTACAGTGTAAACATGAATTACTTTTTTTTAAATCACTGTTTCTGTGTGTGCATATTTGTGAGTGAGTGAGTGAGTGAGTGAGTGAGTGAGTGAGTGAGTGAGTGAGTGAGTGAGTGAGTGAGTGAGTGAGTGAGTGAGTGAGTGAGTGAGTGTATGTGAGTGAGTGAGTGAGTGAGTGAGTGAGTGAGTGAGTGAGTGAGTGAGTGAGTGAGTGAGTGAGTGAGTGAGTGAGTGAGTGAGTGAGTGAGTGAGTGAGTGAGTGTATGTGAGTGAGTGAGTGAGTGAGTGAGTGAGTGAGTGAGTGAGTGAGTGAGTGAGTGAGTGAGTGAGTGAGTGAGTGAGTGAGTGAGTGAGTGAGTGAGTGAGTGAGTGTTAGTGTGAGTGTGAAAAAAATACTAAATTCCCTTATGTTGATGACTTTTTGCAAATCCAATCAGGTTTCCACATTGATTCAACATCATCACATTTAATTATTTGGTTTAAATGATGTGGAAACAACATTGATTTAACCCATTTTTTGCTCACTGGGATATCACCACTTGTCACTCTTGGACCAATAGGAAGAGATTAGGCTCTGGTCCAAATCTGTAACCAATAGCGACTGCCCTTCCTGATAACAGCCTATTGTCTCTGTCCAAGACCCCTGCCAAAACCAACACTGGGACTTACTCAAGCCTTTGATTCATCAAGAGATAGTGGTCCTTCTGTAGTTCAGTTGGTAGAGCATGGCGCTTGTAACGCCAGGGTAGTGGGTTTGATCCCCGGGACCACCCATACGTAGAATGTATGCACACATGACTGTAAGTTGCTTTGGATAAAAGCGTCTGCTAAATGGCATATATTATTATTATTTATTATAAGAGATCAACAGTGTTATTCTGGCTCCTTGGATTCAATGTGAAATGTAATCTGTTGTCTCCCGTTACAAGAGTTGGCAGTGGTGTGTTTTGTGGGTATCATTAAGGAGAGGAAGTAGTTAGATGTTTGAGGTGAGAGAGGGGTCACTTAGTGCTGCTACAAATGGGATAGAGGTGAGCTGGATTATCTGGATGCCTGGATGTTGGAGGAAATGTCTAGCAAGGAGGGGTTTTGTAGAGGAAGAGGAGAATTTAGGGCCTTGCAGAGGTAAACAGAGTGAGTGATTTTAGGCAGCGGAGAGGGGATTAGTTGACTGCCATTGCATATTAAGAGGAGGGGGTCAGAGAGGGAGTTTGATGAAGATGGGCAGCTCAAGTGGCAGTGATATATTTTCGGGAATGATTTATCAGAAACACTGGTTCACTGTTTCACTGTTTCCAATTCATCAGAACGTAGCATCCCTCCATGAGCATCACTATTATCATGGAGAGAGAGAGAGAGAGAGAGAGAGAGAGAGAGAGAGTGAGGGAAGAGAGAGAGGGGGAGAGAGAGAGAGGGAAGGAGACAGAGAGGGGGGGAGGAGAGGAAGAGAGAGAGAGTGAGGAGGGAAGGAGACAGAGAGCAGAGAGAGAGGGGGGGGCAGAGAGAGAGAGAAGGAAGGAGACAGAGAGAGAGTGAGGGAAGGAGACAGGGAGAGAGTGAGGGAAGGAGGCAGAGAGAGAGGGGGAAGGAGACAGAGAGAGAGAGAGTGAGGGAAGGAGACAGAGAGAGGGTGAGGGAAGGAGACAGAGAGAGGGGGAGACAGAGAGAGAGGGGGAAGGAGACAGAGAGAGAGTGAGTGAAGGAGACAGAGAGTGAGGGAAGGAGACACAGAGAGAGTGAGGGAAGGAGGCAGAGAAAGAGTGAGGGAAGGAGGCAGAGAGAGAGGGAGTGAGGGAATGAGACAGAGAGAGAGTGAGGGAAGGAGACAGAGAGAGAGAGTGAGGGAAGGAGGCAGAGAGAGAGAGTGAGGGAATGAGACAGAGAGAGAGTGAGGGAAGGAGACAGGGAGAGAGTGAGGGAAGGAGGCAGAGAGAGAGAGAGTGAGGGAAGGAGACAGAGAGAGAGTGAGGGAAGGAGGCAGAGAGAGGGGGGGAGACAGAGAGAGAGTGAGGGAAGGAGACTGAGAGAGAGTGAGGGAAGGAGGCAGAGAGAGAGTGAAGGAAGGAGACAGAGAGAGAGAGAGGGAAGGAGGCAGAGAGAGAGTGAGGGAAGGAGGCAGAGATAGTGAGGGAAGGAGGCAGAGAGAGAGTGAGGGAAGGAGGCAGAGAGAGAGTGAGGGAAGGAGACAGAGAGAGAGAGAGTGAGGGAAGGAGACAGAGAGAGAGTGAGGGAAGGAGGCAGAGATAGTGAGGGAAGGAGGCAGAGAGAGAGTGAGGGAAGGAGGCAGAGAGAGAGTGAGGGAAGGAGACAGAGAGAGAGAGAGTGAGGGAAGGAGACAGAGAGAGAGTGAGGGAAGGAGGCAGAGATAGTGAGGGAAGGAGGCAGAGAGGGAAGAGCAGAGAGGAAGGAAGGAGCAGAGAGAGAGTGAGGGAAGGAGACAGAGAGAGAGAGAGTGAGGGAAGGAGACAGAGAGAGAGTGAGGGAAGGAGGCAGAGAGGGGGGGTAAACAGATACAATTAAAAGTGGTTTTACATTCAGCATTTCAGCCTCAACATGAATATGCTCACACAGGACACACATGTACACGTACACAAACTCACACACAAAGACCCAGAGGCACACACACTCACACACCAAATGAATAATAAGGACTATTTTACATTTAGAGAATTTGCTGCATTAAAAGTGGTGAGTGCAACGCTACAGGGTCAGACCAGCACATCAGGGCTGTTTTTCTCACAGTAAACAACACAGAGTCTTACGGTCGGTTCACACCCAGCCTACACAGGCAACAATACAGGGAGTTGAAGGGAGACAACTATCCCTATGATCGGGATTTTGGATGTTAACAAAACATACACTGCAAGGTCTCTTTGAAAGACAGGGTGACTATGGGTGCAGTTGCACCAATCAAATAGATAATGCAACTGTAATGTATGGTTCTGTGTTTTTGCAGATAAATGAATGGTATTTGCTCTTGTCCTGACTTAAGTTACAGTATGGGCCTGTGAGTGGTGTGGTCGTGGTGTTAGCATATCTATGGAACGATATACAGTGTGAACTCTTTTGAGGGGAAGTGTTTTGCATACAGTATCCCCAAAGCCAACACCCCCTTTGGCCGCCTTTCCCTCCAGTTCTCTGTTGCCAATGACTGGAACGAATTCCAAAAATCACTGAAGCTGGAGACTTATAACTCCCTCACTAACTTTAAGCATCAGCTGTCAGAGCAGCTTACCGATCACTGCACCTGTACACAGCTCATCTGTAAATAGCCCACCCAACTACCTCATCCCCATATTGTTATTTATTTTTGCTCTTTTGTACCCCAGTATCTCTACTTGCACATCATCATCTGCACGTCTATCACTCCAGTGGTAATGCCAAATTGTAATTATTTCTCCACTATGGCCTATTTATTGCCTTACCTCCCTAATCTTGCTACATTTGCAAACACTGTATATATATTTTTATATTGTGTTATTGACTGTACGATTGTTTATCCCATGTGTAACTCTGTGTTGTTGTTTTTGTCAAACTGCTTTGCTTTATCTTGGCCAGGTCGCAGTTGTAAATGAGAACTTGTTCTCAACTGGCCTACCTGGTTAAATAAAGGTGAAAAAAAAGTGTTGCCATGGGTGATGAGGAGTCATTATGCATTGGGCCAGTCAGAGTGCCAGCTTAGCAGTTCTAGGATCAGTTTGTCAGACCCCACTCTGGGCTGGACCTTAAACACACTCAGATCTTCTTATGAATAGTCAATACCTGACGGACCACTTCAAAGGATGTGTATGTGCCGGAAATACAAATAGTTGCTATCATCATCAAGTGTAATAAGAGATTTGGCAGAGTGATGAAATGGTTTCAGAATGTGATTGCTTGGTTTGAGCGTGATATTTGTTTGTGATGGAGTGAGATTTTTCCATCATTGGTCAAAACTTTATTCAAAATCATCTCAGATTTCTACCCATCCTCTTCTCCACATGCTGTCTTTCAGAACTCATTGTGGTTTGTCTCTACCTGCTGCCTGCTGCCTGTTGCCTGCTGCCTGCTGCCTGTTGCCTGCTGCCTGCCTGTGTTCTGTTCAGTCTCTCTCTGTTTCCTCCTTTTCTACTCCAACCTGTCATTTCCTCACTGTCTCTTCCTTCTCTCTTCTTCTCTTATTCTCTTCCTTTAGCAAATGTATAAAGGTCAGAATCATTGACGACGAGGAGTACGAGAAAAACAAGACCTTCTTCGTGGAGATGGGAGAACCTCGCCTGATGGAGACCAATGACAGTAAAGGTGGGGGAGATAGTCCTGTGGGTTACAGGTGGGGGGGTCAGAATCTCCTACCCTGACCTCTGACCCTGGGCCTGACGTCCACTGCACGGCGCTGCATTGCCCTGCACTGAACATTCACACCAGCAGGAGGCACCAAGAGGGCTAGGAGGATGCTACTGTAGGTAGAGAGCATTCATATCCCCACAGGAAAGAGTAGGACTTCCAATTACACACACACACACAAATACAATGACAGCACGCAGCGTCGTCATCTGCCACTCAGAAATGAACGTTCAGTGGCCCACCTTGTGTCACCACCACCTCTCATTCCCACGACTGGTCGTGTGTGTGTGTATGTGTGTGTGTATGTGTGTGTGTGTGTGTGTGTGTGTGGGTGTGTGTGTGTGTTTAAACATGCATGGTTCCAACCCCGCTGCCTTGTTGTCTTGTGTCCCTGCAGGAAGACCATAGCCATTAAAATACTTGACCGTGAGGAGTATGATAAACACAGCTACTTCACCCTAGAGCTGCAGACGCCCTACTGGAGAACGAGAGGCTGGACAGGTGTGAGAGAGCTGACCAACTAAACACACTGGAGTTGGAGCTCACTTGTCTCCTCTTCTCTTTTATCCTCTCCTCCTTTACTTTGTTACTTTCTCCTTTCGCTTTACTGTTCTAATCTCCTCCTCCAAAGTCTCTATTTGACTCAGTGTACTCACACCTTTCCCCACCTCTCTCTCTCCCGCCTGGCTATCTGCGATTCTCACTTTGCTCAACTACCTGTGTCCGCTGACCTTAAGAATTCCTACCCACAAAGACAATGCGCGTCCAACCCTGCGTTAGTGCATTAGTGGACTTGCACTGTATGGGCGCTGGAATGGGTGTCCAAAATGTGCCCGACGGAAATGTGGCATTCTAATGATGTCACGTCAGTACATAAGCTTACAGGATATCCTTCCCACAAGGTTGCATTATCTTATGTGCATCAGCAGCAGTGACAGAAATAAACAGTGGAGATAATTGCACAGATTAGATTGTTTATACCACCCACCACTCCTGGCCAAGAGTGTGTGTCTGTCCCACTGTGGTTATCCTGTACCACAGTTAGTACCTCATAACCTCTTCTTAGTTTTAATCTCAACTCTGAAACACTAATGAATTTTCCACCCCTAACTGTTTCTTCATCGCTTATGGAAAATGTGCCTGTTATTATCACTCCTGATCTATTTATTAATAGCGCCATATTAATGATAAAGATTTATGATACTATATGCTGATCAAAGAGGTTAGGTTGAATTAAACATTATTACGGGACAACCAGAACCAGAACAACTTGACAAGTCATCAAAGGACATCAAAGTCACAACCAGACGAGAGATGCCAGATCAGTACAGAGCAAATACGATTACAGGTGTGCAATTCAATCTGCCCTGTCTCTGGCGTGAAGCTTTAAAAGCCTTCATTTTACAACAGGAGGAATAGGATTCAACCCAATAGTACACAGATGCTGCCATAAGCAGTGATGCTAGTCTGTTTGCAGTGTGTTTTAGTGCCGTTGCAGACGCTGGTGGTTGCTCTGAGTTTTATGACCAACCTACTGGTCCCCCTGATGTCTCTTCTGTCCTTCTGATTAAGTCCACCAGTGTCCCTACCCAGTCTCCTCTCTTATGTGGTGATTATTGTCCCCTGGTTTCCCTACCCAGTCTCCTCTCCTATGTGGTGATTATTGTCCCCTGGTTTCCCTACCCAGTCTCCTCTCTTATGTGGTGATTATTGTCCCCTGGTTTCCCTCCCAGTCTCCTCTCTTATGTGGTGATTATTTTCCCCTGGTTTCCCCCCCAGTCTCCTCTCTTATGTGGTGATTATTGTCCCCTGGTTTCCTTACCCAGTCTCCTCTCTTATATGGTGATTATTGTCCCCTGGTTTCCCTCCCAGTCTCCTCTCTTATGTGGTGATTATTGTCCCCTGGTTTCCCCCCCAGTCTCCTCTCTTATGTGGCGATTATTGTCCCCTGGTTTCCTTACCCAGTCTCCTCTCTTATATGGTGATTATTGTCCCCTGGTTTCCCTCCCAGTCTCCTCTCTTATGTGGTGATTATTGTCCCCTGGTTGCCGTACCCAGTCTCCTCTCTTATGTGGTGATTATTGTCCCCTGGTTTCCCTACCCAGTCTCCTCTCTTATGTGGTGATTATTGTCCCCTGGTTTCCCTCCCAGTCTCCTCTCTTATGTGGTGATTATTGTCCCCTGGTTTCCCTCCCAGTCTCCTCTCTTATGTGGTGATTATTTTCCCCTGGTTTCCCCCCGTCTCCTCTCTTATGTGGTGATTATTGTCCCCTGGTTTCCCTCCCAGTCTCCTCTCTTATGTGGTGATTATTGTCCCCTGGTTTCACTACCCAGTCTCCCTCTTATGTGGTGATTATTGTCCCCTGGTTACCTTACCCAGTCTTCCCTCTTATGTGTTGATTGTTGTCCCCTGGTTTCCTTACCCAGTCTCCTCTCTTATGTGGTGATTATTGTCCCCTGGTTTCCCTACCCAGTCTCCTCTCTTATGTGGTGATTATTGTCCCCTGGTTTCACTACCCAGTCTCCTCTCTTATGTGGTGATTATTGTCCCCTGGTTTCCTTACCCAGTCTCCTCTCTTATGTGGTGATTATTGTCCCCTGGTTTCCCTACCCAGTCTCCCCTCTTATGTGGTGATTATTGTCCCCTGGTTTCCCTACCCAGTCTCCTCTCTTATGTGGTGATCATTGTCCCCTGGTTTCCTTACCCAGTCTCCTCTCTTATGTGGTGATTATTGTCCCCTGGTTTCCTTACCCAGTCTCCTCTCTTATGTGGTGATTATTGTCCCCTGGTTTCCCTACCCAGTCTCCCCTCTTATGTGGTGATTATTGTCCCCTGGTTTCCCTACCCAGTCTCCCCTCTTATGTGGTGATTATTGTCCCCTGGTTTCCCTACCCAGTCTCCTCTCTTATGTGGTGATTATTGTCCCCTGGTTTCCCTACCCAGTCTCCTCTCTTATGTGGTGATTATTGTCCCCTGGTTTCACTACCCAGTCTCCTCTCTTATGTGGTGATTATTGTCCCCTGGTTTCCTTACCCAGTCTCCTCTCTTATGTGGTGATTATTGTCCCCTGGTTTCCCTACCCAGTCTCCCCTCTTATGTGGTGATTATTGTCCCCTGGTTTCCCTACCCAGTCTCCTCTCTTATGTGGTGATTATTGTCCCCTGGTTTCCTTACCCAGTCTCCTCTCTTATGTGGTGATTATTGTCCCCTGGTTTCCTTACCCAGTCTCCTCTCTTATGTGGTGATTATTGTCCCCTGGTTTCCCTACCCAGTCTCCCCTCTTATGTGGTGATTATTGTCCCCTGGTTTCCCTACCCAGTCTCCCTCTTATGTGGTGATTATTGTCCCCTGGTTTCCCTACCCAGTCTCCTCTCTTATGTGGTGATTATTGTCCCCTGGTTACCTACCCAGTCTCCTCTCTTATGTGGTGATTATTGTCCCCTGGTTTCCTTACCCAGTCTCCTCTCTTATGTGGTGATTATTGTCCCCTGGTTTCCCTACCCAGTCTCCCCTCTTATGTGGTGATTATTGTCCCCTGGTTTCCCTACCCAGTCTCCCCTCTTATGTGGTGATTATTGTCCCCTGGTTTCCCTCCCAGTCTCCCCTCTTATGTGGTGATTATTGTCCCCTGGTTTCCCTCCCAGTCTCCTCTCTTATGTGGTGATTATTGTCCCCTGGTTTCCCTCCCACGTCCTGTTATAGTTGGCTAACTGCACAGCAGTGTGAGGGATATCGGCCCGAAGACAGGAGACTGTGTCTCTGGGCGGCCATTATGTGTCCGAGGGGGAGGGCTCTGACAGACCACAGCAATGGCCATATATTCTGTGGACTAATTATTCTATTATAGCGTTATCTTTAACAAGCGCGGTTATGGATGGAGCTATTTGATGTGAGCAGACTGTAACTACCGCTGAACTGCTCGGTTCAGGCCAGCTGAGCGCTGCAGGATCAACATGTTTGAGTTATGCTCCCCTGGAATGAGAACACAGCAAGAACAAACTGTTGTCATCCTCACTGCTTTGTGTGTGTGTGTGTGTGTGTGTGTGTGTGTGTGTGTGTGTGTGTGTGTGTGTGTGTGTGTGTGTGTGTGTGTGTGTGTGTGTGTGTGTGTGTGTGTGTGTGTGTGTGTGTGTGTGTGTGTGTGTGTGTGTGTGTGTGTGTGTGTGTGTGTCAGTGGAGCTGGTGGGTGGAGCTATAGAAGGATGGGCTCGTTATAATGGCTGGAATGAAATTCATGGATCGGAGTCAAACATGTGGTTTACATTTGTGTGACGTGTTTGATACCGATCAATTTATTCCATTTCAGCCACATTACAATGAGCCCATCCTCCTTTCACTCATCCCACCAGCCTCCACTGTGGTGTGTGCGCATGCGTGTGTGCGTCTCCGCTCACACAGCCACAGATGTAGTCCATCAATCCCCAGCAGGCCTCTGGAGGGAGCGATCAGAAAGAATGGGCAATGACTTACTGACAGCCCAACAAGCAAAGACTAATTAGTGCCTCCTATTTTATCAGAGCCCCGCCAACATCGTTAACACAGCTAGCTCCGATAGAATCACTAGCCTCCACTCGTGTAGGGAGACTGAGGAGAGACACTGTTTTAAGGCCCACTGACACAGCAAAGGCTCCATGCGGACGTGGAAAGGCAAACAGCTGCAGTCCCTGGAGTACCTCCGCTTCCCCTGACAAACACAGCCACTAATTAATGTGGAACTCTGATTGCCTTAGAGGGAAACACAACCAAAACAAGATTGAAGGCTGGCAAAGTGTTTGTTCGCAATTAGCTCTCTCAATCCTTGTGCATTATGGAGATTGGGGTTTCTTTTATAGACAGAAATTTGGCAGCACTTCATGTGATATACTTAGAGGTTGGTACAGTAATACTTCAAATATGTGCAATCAATTCCAACGAGAACTGAAGTTAGGTGTAAAAAAAATGTTTTCATGAAAGGTATCTTACGGTCACTCAAACAGAAACATGATTTACCTTTTATACTTGCCGCACAATAGTCAGGCATTAAGACACAGACAGACAAGCAGGCAAACAGACAGACAGTGTGGCCTTCCAAAGAACCCCCAGGCCCCAGCATCGCTCCCAGCATGCCTCTGTTCATGTCGGAGTGAGTGATCCGTGCCGACAGCAGCCTGGTGTGGCAGAACTGCATGTGACTGGGGCCTCTGTCTCTTCTGGATCCTCGCCTTCATCATCTGCATGTTTCAGCCCCCTGTCCTCTCTGTCTCTCCCCAGCTTTTTCTCCTCTGTCCTCAATTGCATGTAAGTGCCTTGTGTTTGTTTCCTGAGTGTCTTCGATGTGAATATGTTTGTGTGTCTTAAAGCAGTGGTCTGAAACTAGGATCGTGGCTAATGACTAGGCTCGTGGCTAATGACTAGGCTCGTGGCTAATGACTAGGCTCGTGGCTAATGACTAGGCTCGTGGCTAATGTCTTCCCCTAGCGGCAGGTCTCTATAAAAAGACGACGGTGAATCTGGTTTCTATAAGAGCCGCACGATGCACTGGTATGGGTCGTCTGTACTGAGCTAATGAGACTGAAAATGTGTGGCTTCATGAATTACACCAAAACTAAACTATGTTTATGAAATGGGTAATGTAAATGTGCATTTACCCTGTGTATGGGAGATTTTTCATATGTTGGTAAAAGTAGTAGACTAATTATAGCCGGCACATTAGAGAGACAGGGATGCACTCATCCCTCCAAACAAACTGTAGCCATTAAGGGCAATTACTAGCATTACTAATGTACTGTACTAAAAATCACCTCGTCTCTGCAGCAATAGCCATTATTAAAACATTTTACTGCGTGCTAAACCAGGCTCACACAGAGTGTTTCTTGGTGGTCTTAAACAAATTTACTTTGAAACAGAAGTATACACCTCACACACATGGTTATGGGCTTACAAAAAGAAGACACCTGTACCATGTCAGATATAGAGTTTGAGCCTGCATCCCAATATTACACTTTATAAACAGTGTCTTCGGAAAGTATTCAGACCCCTTGACATTTTACACACGTTGATACATTACAGCCTTGTTCAAAATGTTTGTATCCCCCCCCCCATCAATCTACACCAAATACCCAGTAATGATGAAACAAGAACTGTTTTAAAAAAACACGGAAATATCACATTTACATAAGTATTCAGACCCTTGACTCTGTACTTTGTTGAAGCACCTTTGGCAACGTTTACAACATCAAGTGTTCTTGTGTATGACGCTACAAGCTTGGCACACCTGTATTTGGGGAGTTTCTCCCATTCTTCTCTGCAGACCCTCTCAAGCTCTGTCAGGTTGGACAGGGAGCGTTGCTGCACAGCTATTTTCAGGACTCTCCAGAGACCTGGGATCTGGCTGGACCCCTCAAGGACATTCAGAGACTTTTCCCGAAGCCACTCCTGCGTTGTCTTGGCTGTGTGCTTAGGGACGGTTGTCCGGCTATAAGGTGAACTTTCACCCCAGCCTGAGGTCCTGATCACTCTTGAGCAGGTGTTCATCAAGGTTCTCTCTGTACTTTGCTTTGTTCATCTTTGCCTCGATCCTGACTAGTTTCCAGTCCCTGCCGCTGAAAAACATCCCACAGCATGATGCTGCCACCACCATGCTTCACCGTAGGGATGATACCAGGTTTCCTCCAGACGTCACGCTTAGCATTCAGACCAAAGAGTTCCATCTTGGTTTCATCAGACCAGAGAATCTTGTTTCTCATGGTATGAGAGTCTTTAGGTGCCCTTTAGCAAACTCTAAGCGGGCTATCATGTGCCTTTTACTGAGGAGTGGCTTCCATCTGGCCACTCTACCATAATGGCCAGATTGGTGGAGTGCTGTAGAGATGGTTGTCCTTCTGGAAGATTCTCCCATCTCCACAGAGGAACTCTAGAGTGACTCTAGAGTGAACTGTCAGCGTGACCATCAGGTTCTTTGTCACCTCCCTGATCAAGGCCTTTCTCCCCCGATTGCTCAGTTTGGCCAGGCGGCAAGCACTAGGATGAGTCTTGATGGTTCCAAACATCATCCATTTAAAAATGATGGAGGCCACTGTGTTCTTGGGGACCTTCAATGCTGCAGACATTTTTCGGTACCCTTCCCTAAGAGCTGTGACTCGACACAATCCTGTCTCGGAGCTCTACGGACAATTCCTTCGACCTTATGGCTTGGTTTTTGCTCTGACACGCACTGTCAACTGTGGGACATTATATAGACATGTATGTGCCTTTCCAAATCATGTCTATTCAATTGAATTGACCACAGATGGACTCTAATCAAGTTGTAGAATCATCTCAAGGATGATCAATGGAAACAGGACCCACCTGATCCTCAATTTCTAGTCTCATAGCAAAGGGTCTGAATATTTATGTAAATACATTTTTTTATTTTTTTATACATTTGCAAAAGTTTAAAATCTTGTTTTCACGTTGTCATTATGGGGTATTGTGTCTAGAATGCTGAGGATTTTCTTTAAAAAATAATTTTAGGCTGTATGTGGAAAAAGTCAAGGGGTCTGAACACTTTCCAAAGGCACTGCACATTTTTTTTTTTCTTAATTATAAAATGATGAAAAATATGAATAACATTCCACCCATGAGGTCAATATAGGGCGATTTGGTCATTTGACTGCAGAAAATGATTTTAAGAATGAAATACTGAAACAACCTAGTGTAATAATTATTTTGCCCCTGCACAACATCTTTTCAACAATTTCACACCTGCTACAGTATTTCTGGAGTGAGCTACTGTACAAACCCTCTCTGAAAAAAGTACATGAGAACACTATTGGCTCTCCACAGGATAGTAATGATACTCTGTCCTCCATAGTTTGGGAGAGTATCAGTACTGGATTATTAATATCATTTTTAAACTCTACAACATGCACATTTGTAGTCAATTATTTTTAATATAGTACAGATACTATTCAGCTTTAAAAGCATCAAATCGTCCACATGCTCAAGATACTGTTTAGACTGTCTCTTAACTGTTCGTGCCCTTTGAAGTAGGATAGAGTTCCATTGTTTTCACTAGGCCTCATCACAGCAGTCAGATAGGCCTCAGTGGATACAGTCTGACTCTGGATGACAGGGTGGGCTGTGCTTTACTCTTGTGGAAAAGCTCTACTTTAAAAAGCTAAACAAATTGCATAGCTCAGTTTAAACAGAACCAAATGAGAGTATTCTCCAGACTGGGTGGTTCTAGACAAACACACACACACACACACACACACACACACACACACACACACACACACACACACACACACACACACACACACACACACACACACACACACACACACACACACACACACACACACACACACACACACACACACACACACACACACACACACACACACACTCCCTTGCTCATCTAAAGACAGAGGTGGGGGATGGATTGGACTGGACTGGTAGAGGTTCTTGTTACACCCCTCTCTAGCTACGCTCATCTTCCCCTCACTCTGTTTAGATGTTCCCTGTTCTCCTCTGAAACCAGATTATCAAAGCATGGCAACCTCGCAATGGCCCACAGCCGTCAGCTCGCATTAAGCCTTCTGCATTCTTCTTCCCGAAGAAAAAGAAGAGAGAGAATAGCTTTTCTCCAAAAAGGCAAATGTACATATTTCAACTCCACTCAACCACAGACGTTAGAGAAGCATCGATGGAAACACAATGAACACACACTGAGACCAACACAACAGAGAAACACACAGAGGGAGAGAAACACACAGAGGGAGAGAAACACACAGAGGGAGAGAAACACACAGAGGGAGAGAAACACACAGAGAGATAGAAACACACAGAGGGAGAGAAACACACAGAGGGAGAGAAACACACAGAGGGAGAGAAACACACAGTGGGAGAGAAACACACGGAGGGAGAGAAACACACAGAGGGAGAGAAACACACAGAGGGAGAGAAACACACAGTGGGAGAGAAACACACAGAGGGAGAGAAACACACAGAGGGAGAGAAACACACAGTGGGAGAGAAACACACAGAGGGAGAGAAACACACAGAGGGAGAGAAACACACAGAGGGAGAGAAACACACAGAGAGATAGAAACACACAGAGGGAGAGAAACACACAGAGGGAGAGAAACACACAGAGAGAGAAACACACAGAGAGAGAGAACACAGAGAGAGAGAGAAACACACAGAGAGAGAACACAGAGAGAGAAAAGAGAGAGATAGAACACAGAGAGAGAGAAACACACAGAGAGAGAACACAGAGAGAGAAACACACAGAGAGAGAGAGAAACACACAGAGGGAGAGAAACACACAGAGGGAGAGAAACACAGAGAGAGAAACACACAGAGAGAGAAACACACAGAGAGAGAACACAGAGAGAGAGAAACACACACAGAGAGAGAACACAGAGAGAGAACACAGAGAGAGAAACACACAGAGAGAAAGAAACACACAGAGAGAACACAGAGAGAGAGAAACACACAGAGGGAGAGAAACACAGAGAGAGAGAGAAACACACAGAGGGAGAGAAACACAGAGAGAGAGAAACACACAGAGGGAGAGAAACAAAGATAGGAAGGGGGCAGAATTTTTTTTAACAGGGAGAGAGAGAGAGAAACACACAGGAGGCTTAACCAAACATATCTCTCATCATGTTGAATGGATGATTGAGAGCCACAGTGATATAGAAAAACACAGCGTTCCAGGCCTCCTTCCCTCCAGTGTCAGTCAGATGTATTCTGCGGTGATATGGTGCGGTAGCCGCCACTCTAAGGAAGGGGATGGATAACAAGGTTACTGCGGCTGTAGTAATTACACCTGAGACTCACATCTTCTTTAATTGAGTTCATTAAGTCGCTCATTAGACACCGTTAACACCACACTCTCATGGTAATTAAGGATTACATGCTGTTCAGCTGGCGTGATTTGGCCTTGGACACCGTTTTGTAGTGTTTTCAGCCCACTCAGTCAGTAATAGGCTATGTTGAGCTGCACCGGTTAATTTCACACATTTTGAAAGCATATTTATTTACCCAGGTTGTTGCTGTGAGATTAATAATGTCATTGTTCATCCGGTACATAGTCAAGACAGCAGCATTATACAGTACACATTTGGTTGGTCACCGAGCCATACTAAAGCACCCTTATGAGTAATGGGAAAAGTAGCTCCAATATCCTCCTCCATAGTCTTTTGGTCCTGATTTGGCCCCGCTACCTCTGCCCTCCTCTGCTTGCTCCAGTGTGACTGGGTTTGAATGGTCCCATGGTGGTGCGACGGAGGAGAACCAATGGCTTTGGAGCTGATGTTAACCCACAATGCACTGCCGGGCTGCGGACTGGAAATGGCATTCTGAATGCTTCCCATCACACCAAATCAGATCACTGCACTAGACCGTGGGACAGTGGTGGTTCTGAATTACTGCCACACGCCCCAGAGAGTTGGAGAGAGGGAGAGAGAGAGGGAGGGAGAGAGAGAGAGAGAGAGGGAGGGAGAGAGAGAGAGAGAGAGAGAGAGAGAGAGAGAGAGAGAGAGAGAGAGAGAGAGAGAGAGAGAGAGAGAGAGAGAGAGAGAGAGAGAGAGAGGGAGAGAGAGAGAGAGAGAGAGAGAGAGAGAGAGGAGAGGGTGGAGGGAGGGAGGGAGGGAGGGAGGGAGGGAGGGAGGGGGCCAGAGGTTTGGAGAGAGAGAGAGAGAGAGAGAGAGAGAGAGAGAGAGAGAGAGAGAGAGAGAGAGAGAGAGAGAGAGAGAGAGAGAGAGAGAGAGAAAGATGTGTTACAGCAGGAGTAGGTAACTAGATTCAGCAGCGTAGGGAGGGAGGGGGCCAGAGGTTTGGAGAGAGGGAGAGAGGGAAGAGGAAGTGAGAAAGAGAGCATAGAGGCAATAGAACCCTGTGTGGTTTGTATTAGATAATAGCAGGATTTTTCTCAAAACATTAGTCCAATATCCATACCTAGTCTCCAAGACATTGTCTTTTTCATATTCTTCATTTTGGATTAGAATTCACACAGTTTAGTAGAACAAGTCACAGTAGGCCCATATCCTTTCACTACAAAGTCATGTCAGCTTATAGTGATGTCATCATAGGCCTATGGGTTCAGGGGGGTGACAACTAGGTCATGGTATGACGTAACATCTTCCTCTCACAACTTAACAAGTTGTATAATGTAGTGATAGAACATCCTTCCAGCCTCACAGAGCACATGTAGAATGCTGTAGAACACTGCACTGTTCCCCTAGGATTTTCTTCAGCAGCGGTGGCAAAGGTAGTGGGTGTGTGGGGGAGATAGTGTTTTGTAGAACTGTGAGAATGTCACTTCTGGTGCCTTTTTAAAAGGACATTCTACTCCAAAATGCATAAAAAATGTGATGTTGACACCATCTGAAATATAACTGATGCGTGCCACGGCACCTTAGGGAGAATGTTTAAAGGAAGTTGAATGTAGTTTTCCGAGCTATTGCTAACTAGCGTTAGCATAACAACTGGACATCTATGGGAACAGCTATAATGCTAGCTGTTCCCATACACTTCCTGTCATTGGGCTAATGCTAGTTGACATACAGATGCATAAAAAGGATATCCAAGAGTTGATCTGACTCTGGGTAAGTAGAAAACAGGCTTAATTGATAACATCTCGCACTATCCCTTTAAAAGCTCGTCTCGGTAGAAATATTCGTTGTGCACAAATTAGTTTTCATTCCTGTTAGTGAGTATTTTATCCTTAGCCAAGTAAATCCATCCATCTGACAGGTGTGGCATATCAAGAAGCTAATTAAATTGCATGATCATTACACAGGTGCCTTGTACTGGGGACAATAAAAGGCCACTCTAAAATGTCTTGTTTTGTCGAACAACAATGCCACCGATGAGGGGGCTTGCAATTGGCATGCTGACTGCAGGAATGTCCACCAGAGCTGTTGAATGCGAACTTCTTTACCATAAGCTGCCTCCAATGTTGTTTTAGAGAATTTAGCAGTACGTCGAACCAGCCTCAAAACTACAGACCACGTATATGGCGTCGTGTGAACAGAGTGCCCCATGGTGGTGGTGGGGTTATGGTATGAGCAGGCATAAGCTATGGACAATGAACATGTCTGCATTTTATCGACAGCAATTTGAATGCACAAAAATGCCGCGACGAGATCCTGAGGCCCATTTTATTTTTACCAACAGATCTGTATTTCCAGTCATGTTAAATCCATAGATTAGGGCCTAATGAACTTATTTCAATTGACAGATTTCCTCATATGAACTGTAACTCAGGAGAATAAATTCAATTGTTGCATGTTACATTTATATTTTTGTACAGTATACTGTACATCATTGTTATCACTGCTAAATGAATATAGGGGAAACATTGACACAACAACGGCTTTGCTGTTAGAATGTCCATTGAAAATGCTCTTGGATCTTGATTCTGTAAGCCTGTGGTGGTTTTCTGTCCTAATTCTCCCCTACCTTATAGTTCTTATTATATATTTTATATTATTATATTATAGTTCTTGTGTGGAGTTTTCCTTTAACTCCTTTGACAGCTAGTTTTCCATGTTTCCCTCCTCACTCAGATCCCACATCTTTGCTTTAGAAATTGCTGTTGCTAAGAATCCTTTTTTAATTAAAAAAAATGTAAAACAATCACAGTAAGTAACTTAATTGTTACGCAGAAATGATTTAATATTGAGATAAAAATAGCTATATTGGGCCTTTAATGATGGGTGTACTGTACACTCATCCAACATGGCATTTTGAACATTTTTAAGTTGTCATATTTGGTTAAGTTTTCAATTCTATTTCATAGTTACTTCCAAATGCATTCCTGTGGATTTGAAGAGCCATAAAATATGTGTAATAAATGTATGCCATTAGGATTTCTGCACAATTGGCAATGTGGTGCAGTTGTCCACTGTAGAATCCACTTCTCCTTTATTTAGACAGGGAGTCCCATTAAGACCAGGGTCTCTTTTCCAGGAAGCCCTGCAGATTTACCACACACGTAGCTGAGATGCACTTTCCTTGTTCTTCACTGACCTCTGATCAGTTTGAGGGTGGCAGGGCTGAGGCTGACACTAGTAGGCAGTGTGTTCCACACTGGTTAGAGGTCAGTGAGGAGGACATTTGTTACCCACTGACACGACCGAGCTGCTCCACGCTGAGTGAGACCTCTACTGAGATCCTTCCACTGTGACAGAGATGCATGCACGTTTACCAGGATGAAGAAAAAACTACAAATGAAGGCAACTCATTGATGGATTCAATCCTTCTAATAAAAATAAGGAATAGTTTCCCTCAAAGCCTTAATGACACCACGCCATAAATAGCAGCCTCCAACGGGAGCTGGAGAACAGCACACTATGTTGTTGTTTTTCCAAGTCTTCCTTGAATAGTGGTCGAAGGTATATGCATGGATGATTGTATAGCTTTATTGGTTCTATGTGTTATGGCCCTTGGTTGTGTGGCAGGTCTGGATCATTTGTGTCACCTTAAACCCACCATGAACCCATTGACGTTAACCTGCCCCCCCCCTGCTGTTATCCCTCCCTGCAATCATCCTCAGCCTCTTACTCTTCTCTCCCTCCATCCTACCCTACTCCCAGCATCACTCTAACCCAGTGGAATGAGCCCATCTATCAGGGAGAGAGTGCAGGGCCCATTCCCATAGTATTCTCATTTGCCTTGCTGTGAACTTGGAAGCACAACTCGGCTGCCTCGCTCTGTGATGAATATGATTGGCTTGGAGGTGGTGGGTGATGGGGAAGTGGAGGGTCGGCGCTAAACAGCTTTTACTTTCACCTGTACAATGACCTATTAATCGTCTGGGGGGGGTGGGAGCTGTAAGGGTTACAATCATGTTGTTTTTCTTGAAACAACCATTTAGTCTGTCTGTCAAAGAGAATTTTTCTCACCATAGCTTACTTGGCTAGATAAGGGTTATGTAAGTAAATATGTGAGGAAAAACAAGAAAGCATATTTTACACCGCATTATAAACTGGGTGGTTCCAGCCCTGAATGCTGATTGGCTGAAAGCCGTGGTATATAAGACTGTATACCATTGGTAACCAGCTTATAATAGCAATAAGGCACCTCGGGGGTTTGTGATATATGGCCAATATACCATGGCTAATGGCTTTATCCAGGCACTCCTCGTTGCATCGTGCATAAGAACAGCCCTTATCCGTGGTATACTGGCCACATACCACACCCCCGCCTGCCTTACTGCTTAAATGTACCACTTTCATGTCGATGGCTTCCACAATATTACTACACAACATGTCAGTTGTCATGGGCGTCAGTCACAATCCACCGTCTTATGTCTCTCAGCTACAGAGGTGGCTGAGAAGGAGGTGGAAGAGGTGGTGCCGCTAACAGGAGTGGATGATGAGGAGCAACGCATCGCTGATATGGGTCGACCCACGCTCGGGGATCACGTCAAACTTGAAATCATCATCGAGGAATCCTATGAGTTTAAGGTGTGTGCTCGTGTGTTTACACATATTCCATTTCCTTTCTCTCACATAATGCACTCCTCAAGACTCCTCAGAGACTCCTCAGATAGACATACACGCATATGTAGTAATTATGGAGTGATATAACTGTGTATGTACATGCTCTCCTCTTTCACTCACACTCACTCTTCAGACAAACACAGATGTGATTATCATGAATATTAAGGTGTGTGTGTGTGTGTGTGTGTGTGTGTGTGTGTGTGTGTGTGTGTGTGTGTGTGTGTGTGTGTGTGTGTGTGTGTGTGTGTGTGTGTGTGTGTGTGTGTGTGTGTGTGTGTGTGTGTGTGTGTGTGTGTGTGTGTGTGTGTGTGTGTGTGTGTGTGTGTGTCCGCACACGCAAATGCTTTTTTCTCCCACACACACTCTTCAGACTGATGGGTGGATGCTTGTGAGCACTTGACGGATCGTCTCCTGTTCTTACTGGAGTGGCTCTCACTGTGAGGTTGGGTGGGAGGCTATGGGAGGGAGGGGGCCTATAGATCCTATAGCTGGCTGAAGGACTCTGTATCCTGGGGGGGGGGGCTGGAGAGTTTAATTGTGTCTAACCTCAGAGTCATAGCGAGTGGCTGCTTCAAAAGAGCTTCAACTTTCAGACGGTAGTCTGCAACTTTTCCTCTTTAAGATTAACGTCAACCAAGACCCAGAATCCCTTGCCTGGGGCTAACAGATAGGACTGAGGAAGTAGGTGATTTGCCGACAGTAGATTTCTCTCTCTTCCTCTTCTTTGCACAACTTCAATCCAACACACCTTGCTAGGAAATGGACACTAGATGAAGCTGTCCGTCTATTTCTTCAAATATCAATATGTTATATCTGAGACCTTAGCAGAGCTGGAGAGAATAGTGTAGTTGTCCATTCCTGTATAAACCTGAGTTTAAACCATCCCACCATTTACATTCCAAAGCTAAAGTCAACTCAATTACCATTGTAGTTTCCTTCCAGAGAAGGGAATATCGGATTTTCCTTCCGATGGTGAGGGAAGACAGACGGTGGATGGACAGAGGAGAAGGAGGGTACTCTCCAGCTGTCATCCCAGGAGTGGAGGAAGGGTGGTGGAAGGGATGGACAGAGGAGAAGGAGGGTACTCTCCAGCTGTCATCCCAGGAGTGGAGGAAGGGTGGTGGAAGGGATGGACAGAGGAGAAGGAGGGTACTCTCCAGCTGTCATCCCAGGAGTGGAGGAAGGGTGGTGGAAGGGATGGACAGAGGAGAAGGAGGGTACTCTCCAGCTGTCATCCCAGGAGTGGAGGAAGGGTGGTGGAAGGGATGGATCGAGCAGGAGTTGTTTCCTTCTGTAGGGAAAAAAATCAATTTTTTCCTGTTTTGGAATCTATACAGGCTCTGATGAGGATTGATTTCCTGAGTGTACTCTAGGAGCACCTGCACCTGTCCTATGGGAAGCAGCCTTTATCAAAGAGAGGATTGCAGCTAAAGGCCCAGTAACAGACTGAACTTCCACGCTCTATACTCCTGGATTATGTTATTATCATAGTATGTGGACAGCATCGTCAACTAGCTCCCGAGGACTGGCTCTTGGCAACTATAGCAGTTGCAGCCGAGGCCGTACTTACAACACCCAAGCTCTCTACCCAACCTTTACCCTCATTGTTTATTCTAAATACATGCTTACTACAGACAAGTACATATGTTTTAAAGACAGAAATAGTCATGTGTCCTATATGAATTTGTCGACTAGATGCCCTTGCTTTCCTATATGCATTTCCCCAATATGTTCTTCCTGAACTCCATGTGTTTGGTGTTCCCTGTGCAGAACACTGTGGACAAGCTGATTAAGAAGACTAACCTGGCCCTGCTGGTGGGGACTAACAGCTGGAGAGACCAGTTCATCGAGGCCATCACTGTCAGCGCCGGTGAGTTGAATGCTTTGACCGTCGTGTGTGTGTGTGTGTGTGTGTGTGTGTGTGTGTGTGTGTGTGTGTGTGTGTGTGTGTGTGTGTGTGTGTGTGTGTGTGTGTGTGTGTGTGTGTGTGTGTGTGTGTGTGTGTGTGTGTGTGTGTGTGTGTGTGTGTGTGTGTGTGTGTGTGTGTGTGTGTGTGTGTTGTAGCAAGATCAAGGGTGTGGGGTTTCCACGTCACCAAGTTCAATAACAAAACAGGCACCAGTAGCACAAATAGAATGCAAAGGGGAAGTTTATTTGGGATTTTCGTACACAGAGAAAGAAGAAGGAGGAATTCACCAGTCACCTCAGTCCACAAGCCGTTCTCTTTGTCCGTTCCGTTTTCCAGGGGTAATCCTCACACTCGGGTCCTCAGCCAATCCGGTACACAAGGGTGTTAGTCCAACAGTCCAGGTCACAACATGTAATCTCACAGATAGTAATCTCACAGATAGTAATCTCACAGATAGTAATCCCTCTTCTCCCACTCTTCATAATGCTCTTGGTTCTCTCCTACTCTGCCTTGCTGTGCAGGCTGCTTCCCCCTTTTATCCCCAAACACTCCCTGGTTTAACGAGTTACAGTCTTGCCTCGGGCAGGAAGTCCATATAAGGCCCGGGGGTGGGGCCAATGGACTGCCAGATTTCTCCCCTCAATCACCACTCCCCTCAGCTCTCCCTGCCGGCTGCCACAGTGCGTGTGTGTGTGCAATCCTTTCTTACAACGGACGAGCTGCAGCATCTCCTCAGAAGATAGATTTTCAATGTAAACACCAACTGGTGGAAATCTGGAGCACTGCAGTCCCACTCCAAGGCTTCCCAAGGCCTCTGTTGATTAGAGATGCCATCTTGTCAGAGCATAGCATTGTTGCCTTATGTGTGCTTGTCAGTGTCTATGTGTGAACAGTTTGATTTCTAAAGAGGACATGGCAACTAGCCTTGAAAACTCTGTGAGTGTGTGGCCACTGAAGAAGCACTTTGGATTTTCGTCGAGGTGTGAATGTGTTTTGTGTGGATTTTCTTTTGTATCTGTGTGTATGCTGTGTGTTGAAAGTTACAGCATGTCACTGTGTGTGTGTGTGTGTTTGTGCGCTAGTTATCTACTGTGTCGTCCAATTATTCCCGCTCTGGCTCAATTAATGACAAGCCCTGTCCCTGCTCTCTTATCTGGGATTAGGCTGTGTTGACGTTTTGACAGCGGGAGTGTGTTTGCATGTGTGCGTGCTTTGGTGTGTGTGTGTTTGCGTGTGTGTGTGTGTGTGTGTGTGTGTGTGTGTGTGTGTGTGTGTGTGTGTGTGTGTGTGTGTGTGTGTGTGTGTGTGTGTGTGTGTGTGTGTGTGTGTGTGTGTGTGTGTGTGTGTGTGTGTGTGTGTGTGTGTGTGTGTGTGTGTGTGTGTGTGTTTGTGTGTTTGCGTGCGTGCGTTTGTGTGTGTGTGTGCCTCCTGGATCGACTAGACACTAACCCGTCACACACCCCAGGTATTTAAGCTCCTTTTGTTGCCTCTCTCTCTCTCTCTCTCTCTCTCTCTCTCTCTCTCTCTCTCTCTCTCTCTCTCTCTCTCTCTCTCTCTCTCTCTCTCTCTGTCTAGCTCTTTCTCTATCTTTACCTCTGGACTTGCTGCTGTGTTTAAAATGCATATACAGTCATGAAATATTGATCTTCCCTTACCTCCCCTCTCTCTTTACTTTCTTTCTTTTTTTTCTTTCTTTCACCCTGCAGCCCCTCTGATTGTATTTGCTCTGAAGCCAGTAGAGAAGGAGAGTGTGTCAGACAGCGTAGCATTTGCAGGGCTAGCCTCCTCACAAGTTAGTTTAAGAGAAATCATTGGCTTCCCACTGTGACTTGGTCCAGGGTGTTGACGGAGATTGGGTGTGAAATTCTTGCCAGTGGGTGGGTTGGTGGCTTCTCCAAACCTGTGGGACAGCAATGCTGTGTGGAATCCCACATTAAAAAATACCGTTTACTACAGAATACTACAGTACTTACTATATCATTTTGAACTGTAGTGTACTGTAGAATACTATACTACATACTGTAGTATACCTCGATCATGAGTAGTACGTACTATAGGATTTTGTAGTATACTGTGGCATACTACAGTAAATAATAGAGTATACTACAGACAGCAAAAACACTACAGTAAATAATACAGTAATGTCCGCAAAAACATACAGTGAATGCCATAGTATTTAACCATCATATATATACTATAGTATTTTTTCATGTGGGATGTGCGTGTGTGTATGTGTGGCCGTTGTCCACAGTGTTCACTTCTTCCCCCATGTCATTCTCAGATAAATGTCCTGACAGTCAGTTAATAACTCCCCTGACACCTCTGTCATTTTTTTTCCTTTCATGAATCTGCCCGTCTCTTTGGGGACTTTGGATGATGGGTGTGAGTGTGGGCTTCTGTGGCTGTGCAGGTGGGTGTGTCATAAGTGTGTGTGTCTCTGTGTCCTGTACTCTCTGTGACCTGTGAGTGACAGCACCACCACGGAGCTAATACAGTGCTAGGTGATTCATTTATTTGGCCATCGCCGCTAAAGAGAAGAGAGACTGCTGAGTTGTGACAAGAATAGCGAGACTGTGACTGACTGCAGAGAACCTCCCCAGGCCTATCTCAACGACACGGCAGCATATGTCCTCTTCGCTGCCAGTCAGAGAGAAATTATTACCTGGAATTACTTTAACGACCATCCTCTATCAACACTGAGCAGCTGTAATAGAGATGTGGCTCATTGATGAAGTCGAGGATGAGGAGTTGGCGGAGATACACAGATGTGCCTTCAGTAGGCAGAGAAAGAGGGGGAGGAGTAGTAAGGAAGATAGGGGAAATAGGTGAAAGGAAGCCTCAGAGAATAGATCACACTTTTCTTATTGAGTGTTACAGCAGGAGTAGGTAACTAGATTCAGCAGCGGACCAATTGTTGTAGGAGCAGCTGGTCGGGGGCCATAACATAATTATAATCATTTTAAGCACTGCAAATTGACTACAACTGAGCCCAAAACAGAGAGTGTATTTGAAAATAATAATAATTTCATACTTTGATTACGTTGAGACTGGATCACACCTTTTTTTTGTGGGAATGCTTCAACCAGACATGAAATATATATTTATTTATGAACAAAATAAATCACTTGTGGGCCAGTTGTGGCCCGTGGGCCGCCTGTTGCTGACCCCTAGGATACAGTATGTGATTGTCTGTGTGTGTGTGTGTGTTGCAGATGTGTGATGGGTTATCCTACAGGATTCATCCCATTAACTGTCACTGCATGGGGAGAGATTGGCTCAGTCTTATCTCTTTACCATAGCTAACTGGTTAATTGGCTCAGTTAGCCTATAGCTCCGTAGCTAATAGCTTAGCTTATAGCTTAGCATGCAGGCTGGTTCTAATGCTGAGGATTTGACAGACTTCAACCAGCGTTGGAGTCTCAGCGTAGAGTTTAATATTAGTGTTCCTCAGCTAGGATGTGAACCCACTGACCCTCTAGTTATCCCTCTCTCACTCTCCATATATATCTCTAATTTCTTCCCTAACCTCTGCTGGCTAAACTCAATCATTTAACATCCGGGACAGTGAAGTGTTTAATTGGAATTTACAGTGCTTTCGGAAAAGTATTCAGACCCCTTGACTTTTTCCAAATTTTGTTACATTACAGCCTTATTCTAAAATGGATTAAATAAAAACAAAATCCTCAGCAATCTACACACAATACCCCATAATGACAAAGCGAAAACAGGTTTTTAGACATTTTTGCAAATGTATTACAACTAACAAACAGAAATACCTTATTTACATAACCCTTTGCTATGAAACTCGAAACCATGCCATTAGGTTGAAGGAATTGTCTGTAGAGCCCCGAGACAGGATTATGTCAAGGCACAGATCTGGGGAAGGGTACAAAATCATTTCTGCAGAATTGAAGGTACCCAAGAACACAGTGGCTTCCATCATTATTAAATGGAAGAAGTTTGGAGCCACCAAGACTCATCATAGAGCTGCCAGCCCAGACAACAATCGGGGGAGAAGGGCCTTGGTCAGGGAGGTGACAGGGAGGGAGGTGACCAAGAACCCAATGGTCACTCTGACAGAGCTCCAGAGTTCCTCTGGGGAGATGAGAGAACCTTCCAGAAGGACAACCATTGCTGCAGCACTCCACCAATCAGGTCTTTATGGTAGAGTGGCCAAATGGAAGCCACTTCTCAGTAAAAGGCACATGACAGCCGACTTGGAGTTTTCCAAAAGGCACCTAAAGACTCTCAGACCATGTGAAACAAGAATCTCTGGTCTGATGAAACCAAGATTTAACTCTTTGGCATGAATGCATCACATCTGGAAGAAACCTGGCACCATCCCTGCAGTGAAGCATGGTGGTGGCAGAATCATGTTTTAGGGATCTTTTTCAGCGGCAGGGACTGAAAGTTTAGTCAGGATCGAGGGAAAGATGAATGGAGCAAATTACTCAGGACTTCAGACTGGGATGAAGGTTCACCTTCCGACAGGACAACGACCCTAAGCACACAGCCAAGACAACACAGGAGTGGCTTCGGAACAAGTCTCTGAATGTTCTCGAGTGGCCCAGCCAGAGCCCCGACTTGAACCCGATCGAACATCTCTGGACAGACCTGAGAATTTCTGTGCAGCAACGCTCCCCATCCAACCTGACAGAGCTTGAGAGGATCTGAAGAGAAGAATTGGAGAAACTCCCAAAATACAGCTGTTTCAAGCTTTGTCACTATGGGGTATTGCATGTAGATTGATGAGAAAATAACAACATTTTAATCAATTCTAGAATAAGGCTGTAACCTAACAAAATGTGGGAAAAGCCAAGGGGTCTGAATACTTTCCGAAGGCAGTGTAAATATGAATATGAATGTAGTGCTCTGGTCCTGTGTGCTCAGTTTAATGTCGCCTCCGCTGGGTTTGGAGCTGGCTGCCTCTTCCTATAGGGCATGATGGGAAGATGAACACCTTCTTAATGACCTCTCACCGTCACCTACAACCTGCTATTACCTGCAGACACACTGGACACTCTCTTCCTCCTTCTTTCTACAGCATCTCTTTCTCTCGCTCTCTTTCTCTCTCTCTTTCCCTATTCATGGTTTTACTTCTGTCTGTGCACCACAGTGTGTGTTGGCGTCTGTAATGTGTGTACGAGTTGATGTGTATAATTTATATTGCTGAGCGATTGGTGACTTTTGAGGTCGGTTCGGTTATATAAAAAAAAAGATATAATCACAGTTTTCGGTTTCATTATTATTTATTTTCTTTACGTTAAATGCATTATGAAATAATGACATTACAATGATTTTAGAGCTTTTTAATGGAAATTCTAATGGAAATTCTTGACCTGATTTCTCTCTTGAATTGTTTTATTTCTCTCTAGAGAAACATTGCATTGGGCTCACAAAAAAATAAATGAATGGAATTCAAATCATTTAACTGACGTCGGTCAATTAGTTGTTTAATAACCCCCCAAAATTAAATGTTGGTTAATCGCTCAGCACTGGTAATTTGTGTGAATGTGTATGTGTCCTGTAGTGTATGCTGTGTGTGCAGAAGGTGTGATCATCACAGCAATGTTCATTATTCACACTACCCAAACACACACACTACTACAGTATGTGGCGATACAGAGGACATTGCCTGACCTTATCTGACACGTGCCACACAGGGGTCAGTTTAATTGTCAAGGTACAGACCTAGAGGACTCAGAGCACAGCTACCTGCTGAGACAGACAGATGGCAGCCTGGACAAACATTAGCTTGGATGTTGTTGGTCTGGAGTTGAACCCTAAGTCCAAACAGAACGCGCTGATCTAGTCAAAGGAATAGAATGGTTTATTATCCTCCTCCTGTGAGGAAATTCAAGATAGAGAGAGAGAGAATCAGTCTATTAGCGACACCCACGGCTCAACTCAAGAGAATTGATTCCAGTGGATACAGTTTAACTATACCAGGGAATATGTTACTCCGAATCAGAAATCCACACGTCGGGTTAACAGTCTGGGGAATTGAAAGACAGGTTCACACTGCTCGCCATGCCGTGGAATCTCTGTTTCCACTCTCTGGCTGTTCCAGTGGGCTCACTCTGCCAAGTTAGCTGGTCAAATCCATACTGTAGCGAAATTCTATGATGTGTATGTTAATGTTAACCTTTATGTGTGTGAGATTACCTGGGACAGAAGAAGCATTTCAACAGCATTTCAAATTATTTAAGGAATGTACTTGTTGACCCTGAAATCATCTAAAAAATGAGCCACCATTAACCATCCGTTAAAAGCATTTAGACATATAAGCAGGCGCTAGCTGGCTGTGTGCAGGCAGGGGTTAAGGTGGCCGTGGCTAATGGACAATTCTCCTCAGACAAGGTGTGTTGTGGTGCCGCAGGAGATAAAGCCAGCCTGTTTACTGATACACTAAGTGGATGTGTGTGTGACAAGACTGTAAAGTGGGAGTTTTGAAAGGGCGTAACCACCATTCATTTTTTCTGTATGCTTTTCTCTCTCTCTCTCTCTCTCTCTCTCTCTCTCTCTCTCTCTCTCTCTCTCTCTCTCTCTCTCTCTCTCTCTCTCTCTCTCTCTCTCTCTCTCTCTCTCTCTCTCTCTCTCTCTCTCTCTCTCTCTCTCTCTCTCTCTCTCTCTCTCTCTCTCTCTCTCTCTCTCTCTCTCTCTCTCTCTCTCTCTCTCTCTCTCTCTCTCTCTCTCTCTCTCTCTCTCTCTCTCTCTCTCTCTCCTCTCCCTCTCTGGGAGTTCTCTCCCTCTCTCTCTCTCTCTCTCTCTCTCTCTCTCTCTCTCTCTCTCTCTCTCTCTCTCTCTCTCTCTCTCTCTCTCTCTCTCTCTCTCTCTCTCTCTCTCTCTCTCTCTCTCTCTCTCTCTCTCTCTCTCTCTCTCTCTCTCTCTCTCTCTCTCTCTCACTCTCTCTCTCTCTCTCTCTCTCTCTCTCTCTCCCTCTCTCTCTCTCTCTCTCTCTCTCTCCCCCTCCCCCTCCCCTCTCCCTCTCTCTCTCTCTCTCTCTCTCTCTCTCTCTCTCTCTCTCTCTCTCTCTCTCTCTCTCTCTCTCTCTCTCTCTCTCTCTCTCTCTCTCTCTCTCTCTCTCTCTCTCTCTCTCTCTCTCTCTCTCCCTCTCTCCTCTCCCTCTCTCCCTCTCCCCTCTCCCTCCCTCTCACTCTCTCTCTATCTCCCCCTCTCTCCGTCTCACTCTCTATCTATCTCCCCCTCTCTCTCTCTCTGTGTGTGTGCGTAAAACTGGCACACACTGTGCTGCACATATGTATATCATTTTGTATTATATCTGCAGTAGAACACAGAGTACATTTATCTCCCTCAACCTCTCTCTCATAACTGTGTGTTTAATGATGAGTAACCACAGGCAGGGATGTGAGCCGCAGAGCCCGCTCAGGCTATAAAGTAATGTTCCTCTGTTGGCTTACTTTATTACTCCTGCTGAATATTCCTTCTAGAATAGCCTCTCTCTCTCTCTCTCTCTCTCTCTCTCTCTCTCTCTCTCTCTCTCTCTCTCTCTCTCTCTCTCTCTCTCTCTCTCTCTCTCTCTCTCTCTCTCTCTCCTTCCTACTGCAATCTCTATTTTTCCCTCCTACTTCCTCCTCTCTACCTCTCCATGGGAAGGAACGTCTGATTAATACAGTATGAGCGGTAAGAAACCAGGAGGGAAGGAGGAAAGAAATTGATGTAGTGAGAGAAAGGAGAGGGGTTGATGGTAGAGAGCATAGATCGAAAGGAATGGTCGATAGACAGATTAAAGAAAATGATAAGGGAGGAAAGTAGAGAGGAGGTGTCAGAGATGTGAAGGAGTGGTAGATGGACTAATGAGAGGAAAGGAGGGAGGAGGTGTAACAGAGTGATGGATAAACAGATGAGAGGAGTGGGAAGGGGAGATGATCTATAAAGGACAGATGAGAGGAGGTGTCAGGGGTAAAGATTATCATTAGAGACACACGCCCCCTCCAGACTGGCTCTGATGTCACCACCTCCTCCACACTCCTCTCTGTATGTGGCGTGTGTGTTTGTATGTGCGTGCCTGTAAAATTAAGGACAGGGAAACTGAGCTGAGAGAGAGAGAGAGAGAGAGAGAGAGAGAGAGAGAGAGAGAGAGAGAGAGAGAGAGAGAGAGAGAGAGAGAGAGAGAGAGAGAGAGAGAGAGAGAGAGACCTGTTTTGGCATGGGCAGCGCCATTGAGGACTTGACCATTTTGAAGTAGTCAACTGCGTGGGACTTAAGGAAGGACCACATCATTTCATCCAGGTCACCAGTATATATCAGCCAATGAATTATACTTTTGAGGAAACATTCCATAACTGCAGGTGGCAGTAAATCTCTCTCTCGCTTCTCTCAGTTCCATGTATGTAGTGAGTATTTTCACCCCCTATGTTTAACTTAATGATTGATGGTGATGAGTGGAACTCCTTACAGTAGGAGATACATTCAGGAACTAAGAGTGAGTCACTTCATGTCCCAGTTCTTCACAGGGCAGGCTATTTGGGGCCATAGCTTTGGGTTCTCAGATAAACCCTGACACAAATTATGTAAAGCATTCCTCACCTACACTGGATGAGTGCATTCTTTATCATCCCAATGCACATTTTTTCAACAGGCACTTCTCTAGCTTTCTCGGGAGATGAGTTGTATTTATATGGCTAGGGAGATGGGTTTTATTTATATGGCTAGGGAGATGGGTTGTATTTATATGGCTAGGGAGATGGGTTGTATTTATATGGCTAGGGAGATGGGTTGTATTTATACGGCTAGGGAGATGGGTTGTATTTATATGGCTAGGGAGATGAGTTGTATTTATACGGCTAGGGAGATGGGTTGTATTTTTATGGCTAGGGAGATGGGTTGTATTTATATGGCTAGGGAGATGGGTTGTATTTATACAGCTATGGAGATTTGTTGTATTTAAATGGCTAGGGAGATGGGTTGTATTTATATGGCTAGGGAGATGGGTTGTATTTATATGGCTAGGGAGATGGGTTGTATTTATATGGCTAGGGAGATGAGTTGTATTTATACGGCTAGGGAGATGGGTTGTATTTTTATGGCTAGGGAGATGGGTTGTATTTATATGGCTAGGGAGATGGGTTGTATTTATACGGCTCGGGTGATTGGTTGTATTTATATGGCTAGGGTGATTGGTTGTATTTATACGGCTAGGGTGATTGGTTGTATTTATATGGCTCGGGAGTGGGTTGTATTTATATGGCTAGGGAGCTGGGTTGTATTTATATGGCTAGGGAGATGGGTTGTATTTATATGGCTAGGGAGATGGTTTGTATTTACATGGCTAGGGAGATGGGTTGTATTTATACGGCTAGGTAGATGGGTTGCATTTATACGGCTAGGGAGATGGTTTGTATTTATACGGCTAGGGAGATGGGTTGTATTTATATGGCTAGGGAGATGGGTTGTATTTATATGGCTAGGGAGATGGGTTGTATTTATACGGCTAGGTAGATGGGTTGTATTTATACGGCGAGGGAGATGGGTTAGAGTCTATACACCTGTCAGCGGCGGGTGTGGTTGAAATAGCCGAAACCACAAATTTCAAAAGGTTTCCACATACCCTTGTATATATACAGTAGTGTATTACTCCATTGAATAATGCAACCAAACCATATTACACTCTTGAATAATGCAACAAGTCACAAGCATGTGCAGACAACTAAATGGTTTATTTTCTCGTCTGAAGGCGACACACGTTACATTTTAGCTTCAAAACAAAAGCACAGAGTTGCTAACATCACGTCTTCAATAAGTAACGTTATCCTAACAAAATGTAACGATTAGTACTCTCATACAAATATAAAAGTACAATAGGTCTACCTTACATTACAACAAATCAGACTTCTTTTATCCATATAATGCATATCATTACATCTGGTATAAGCTCATTTCAACGAGATGTTCTATATGGAAGTTCATTTACATTAAATGCCTATCAGGTATAAAGGTAAGACCCAGACGCAGACAACATCCAATGAACAATGGTTTAGTAATCCAACAGGGGCAGGCAATAGGCAGGTCAAGGCAGGCAGTGGTCAGTAAACCAGAGGTTTAAACCATCTCCCTAGTAAACCTTTGTTTAACTCATCAAGTCAGTTAGGAACAAATTCAAATTTTTCAATGACAGCCTCAAAACAGTCTGTTAACTGCCTGTTCAGAATGACAGATTTGTACCTTGTCAGCTCAGGGGTTTGAACTTGCAACCTTCTGGTTACTAGTACAACACTCTAACCACTAGGCTACCCGGCATGCAGGCTCCAGGTCAGGCAGAGTGGTCAGGCAGGTGGGCTCAGAGTCAGGACAGGCAAGGGTCAAAACCAGGAGGGTGAGAAAAAGAAAGACTGGGAAAAGCAGGAGCTGAGAACAAAAACGCTGGTTGACTTGACAAACAAGACGAACTGGCAACAGACAGACAGACAACACAGGTCTCAATACACAGGGGATAATGGGGAAGATTGGCGACACCTGGAGGGTGGTGGAGACAATCACAAAGACAGGTGAAATAGATCAAGGTGTGGCAATGCCTCATGACTTGTCAACGTGCACAATTAGTCTGTGCTTCAGTCTGACCAACTGTAGCCTACTGATAACAACCATAGCTGCAGGTAGTCTATGCGCTCTGATCCCATCTGGGCCTGGCCAGGGGAGATGGATAACTTCATGCTTTTATAGCCTAAACTATGTAGCCTAAAATAGGCCCATTAATGTGTGTTCTGAGAAAATGTGAATGTGATCAAATTTGGTTTATAGTCAAACTTCAGGAGGCTAGGCTACCTAGGCCTTTTTAATCCAAAATGATTGACTGGAATCAATCAACACAATAGTGATGACATACTGTATGAGCATATTGTTTTTAAACAATATATATAAATCATATGACCTGATTTGAAAAATAATGGTCCCATCATAGCCCACATAAAACCTTTTTTTAAATTCTACAACTAGGTTCTGGAGTTGGTTTGGTTAGCCTACTACCAGATCAAGAAAAAGGCCCCAGAAAAACTATTCTTCCCCCCCCCCACTCTGGGACCTGTGGTGCCACCTCTGAAATCACTACACAATGTTACAAATTAAAAAACATCCGATTTGTATGATCTGCATTTGACATGTTTTTATTGGTGGGGATGAGCTTCCATTGTTTTATGTGGCTCAGTGCAGCCGGCATCTACTGTGTCAATTTCAGAATATAACAGGCTGTTACTGCAATTTCAGGTAAAAACTCAATAAAACAAGACTCACATATTAGGGAAATGTCTATACATTTCAGCTGTTTCAAAAACATTGCTGTTTAAAGGTCTTACTCACGTCAGGTACGGGGAGCGTGATCACGCAGTCGTCCGGAACAGCTGGTGCTCTCATGCAAGTTTCAGTGTTACTTGACTCAAAGCGAGCATAGAAGTAATTTAGCTCATCTGGTATGTTTGTGTCACTGGGCAGCTTGTGGCTATGCTTCCCTTTGTAATTTGTAATAGTTTGCAGAGCGGTTGAGACATAAATGACCAGAGAAGGTGGAGAGAGTGGGAGAAAGGCACTTAACACCATATTGCTGTAGTGGATTGTGTGTGTGTGTGTGTGTGTGTGTGTGTGTGTGTGTGTGTGTGTGTGTGTGTGTGTGTGTGTGTGTGTGTGTGTGTGTGTGTGTGTGTGTGTGTGTGTGTGTGTGTGTGTGTGTGTGTGTGTGTGTGTGTGTGTGTGTGTGTGTGTGTGTGTGTGTTAGACTTTTCTGTGTTTTGAATTTGCCTTGTTAAAAAACGTGATGGAAAATAGCTTTTGACATTTCTCAGATAAAAGGCATTGTGCAATTTGTCTGCCCTTTTACAGTGCATCACAATGTGAACATGTTCAAATGGCTCTTTTGGTCCCTTGAGATTGTGGTTCAGGCCATTAGTGATGCAATCATTATGATGGTCAAATACCAGATTAATATTGTATGTCTAGAAAGATGTGTGTCCGTGTGTATACACACACACACATACAAAGATGATGTGTACCTGTTAGAGGATTGGCTCCAGTCCGAGCCTCAGGCTATGCTTACAATCTGACAAATTAGCTCCAATGTTAAGAGCAGCAAACCATCATCATCACAAATCATAACTTTGGCTCGCTTCTTATTTCACAAAATATAGTCTGGTGTTCAGTAAACTTTTGAGGAATATCATTCGTCTCAATACATCAACTAAACAATCGCACCCTTTCAGATCCCTTAACATCATGCTCTTTCTCCTCATCCCCCTCTCTTCTCTCTTTCTCCTCATCCCCCTCTCTTCTCTCTTTCTCCTCATCCCCCTCTCTTCTCTCTTTCTCCTTATCCCCCTCTCTTCTCTCTTTCTCCTCATCCCCCTCTCTTCTCTCTTTCTCCTCATCCCCCTCTCTTCTCTCTTTCTCCTTATCCCCCTCTCTTCTCTCTTTCTCCTCATCCCCCTCTCCTCTCTCTTTCTCTCGGCCAGGTGAGGATGACGAGGATGAAGAGTGCGGCGAGGAGAAGCTGCCGTCCTGTTTCGACTACGTCATGCACTTCCTCACCGTCTTCTGGAAGGTTCTGTTTGCGTTCGTGCCCCCGACAGACTACTGGAACGGCTGGGCCTGCTTCGTGGTGTCCATCTGTATGATCGGCCTGCTTACAGCCTTCATCGGGGACCTGGCCTCCCACTTCGGCTGCACCGTGGGCCTCAAGGACTCTGTCACCGCCGTGGTGTTCGTGGCCCTGGGGACCTCCGTGCCAGGTAATATTATAAACTAACCCTGGTGTTTATGCTACATGTACTTGCTTTGTAATGTTGACAGTAGCACTCCTTTTACAGTAGCATTTAACCTAGATGTACTAATATGTAATGATTGCGTTTTTCCTACAAAAGTCCTCTAGAATTGGGCATGATTCAATCCATATCGCGTAAATTCATCACTACAGCATGATTGAAATGTAAAGGCGATGTTCTCGCGTTGGCAGAGACTGCAATCACGGTAAACGCTGTGTATGTCGGCTCAGTCTGAAAGGAACTTTACATTTCAATCGCGTCATAGCGCTGAACATCCGCGATACGGATTGAATCGAGCCCTTAATCGCTCCGAACACTCCCAGTGTCCAGTGTTCACCTCCCACCAGTCATTTACACTGCTTTACACTCCAGCTAGATACTGCTACATGTATACATGACATGTTAGTCAGTGGCCGATGCTCTGTTCCAGAGCAGCTTAACATCACCGTATACAAGTGAGTGGGTTGAACAAGAGCCTAAATAAATACACATGGAACATCAGTTCAACCCCTCACAGCTACCATGGCATAAACCTCACACTCCTATGATGAATATTAGTGCACAACCATAAGTGTATGGAATGGAAAAGGTTGAAACAGAGTAATTGCTAGTAGGAGAGATGTCAGGGGTGGGTTAGTCCAGAAGATGGCTGATGTCTTTAGAGGCAGAAGATGGGCAGTGACTCAGATGTGAAGCCAAACACACACACACACACACACACACACACACACACACACACACACACACACACACACACACACACACACACACACACACACACACACACACACACACACACACACACACACACACACACACACACACACACACACACACAGCTTAATAGCTTTCAACTGGGACTGATACAGTGCTTAGCTAATTAGCTAATTAGCTCTCAGTTCATGTATTGTACACTGAGCTGCATCACAGACCTGCTGACCAGCCAGCCACTGTAACTCACTCAGGACTCACTGCTCTGACACTTCTAGACATTACTCCTGAAACACTGTTCCCTTCACTTCACCAATACTGTAAACCCCATTTCACAAGCACAAAGAACAAAGATGTCTAAGGAAACAGTACAAGCAGTCAATATTCTTTGTGTCTGTCATTCTGTTTGTTTGCACAAGGCATGTTGTGTGTGCATGGGTAACTTTAGTGGCGTAGTGGCTTCCTAATTTGAACCCTGCCTCCCTGCCTCACCATGCTCACACAGACACACACCGCTGCACTGCTTCGCCACCCATGTTCATTAGTATTGAGTCATTTCTCATGGGGATCAGGTGTTGTGCGGTGTCCTGCCCTTTAGAATATGATGCATTACTCTACACAGGAGCGATAACAATAACTGAGGGGGTTAAGCTAGCATTAGCCGCCGTAGCGCTGTGCTGCTGTGCTGCTGTGCCGCTGTGCTGCTGTGGTGCTGTGTAAATGGACCCTGCTGGAGCCCTCACACCACACCTCTCACCCCACTGTAATTATAGACAATACAAAGGCACAAAGGCCACAGCCACACGTCTCAATGAGCCTCGTTTGTCATGGTTAGTGAGCCAGAGAAGAACATCAGCAGCCCATATAAAAGTAACATAGAGGGAGGTCAGATACCATATATTGCTATAGTGGATTGTGTGTGTGTGTGTGTGTGTGTGTGTGTGTGTGTGTGTGTGTGTGTGTGTGTGTGTGTGTGTGTGTGTGTGTGTGTGTGTGTGTGTGTGTGTGTGTGTGTGTGTGTGTGTGTGTGTGTGTGTGTGTGTGTGTGTGTGTGTGTTTCAAGATAAATTAAGTATGATAAAGAGCACACTGAGGAGAATATGTAAATCTCTGCATTTAATCATGCAATACAAAAGTGACCCTTGTATTGTATATACAGAAAACACACACACACACACACACAGCTTAATAGCTTTCATCTAAATATTCGAGAATTTCCTTAGAAAGCTGCAGATCTAAATAACGGTCCAGCTGTTGTCACGTCCCTCTCTCTCTGGCCAAATATCACCGCCACCTCTGTGTTGACGTTTACTACTTCACAGAGTGGAGTCTTTCTGGTTCGTGCGCATGCTGTGCTAGGTTGATACACTTTGAAGGTGTGATGGAAAACGACTGGGTATTTCGAGAAATTCTCTCCCTGTTCTTTATCAGTGCAGGTAGAGAGACTTTTAAAGGTGTCTTGATATTGCCACGAACCTATAGTACATGTCGTTGTTTCTAGTGCTATGGACTACTCCTCCTATAGGGGCCTTACTATGCAAACAGCCAATGGCAGCCAATGGCTGATAGATCAATCCAAGACGCCGTCTGTAGGCGGAGCATGATATTCATCATGGAGGTGTGGATAACTTATGGGGTGCACTGTCACAGACATTCCTAGCATATCTAGAGAAATTAGAAGCTCGCTACTGTCCTTCCTGACTCACAAGAACCATGATTGGATAGCGGGAGTGTGGGAGCATCAAGTCATGTGAGACCACTCCCAGCACACAGGAAGTGACGTCATCACCATCACTTCCTCCTGGCCTTGCCAGAAAGGGAGAGCAGCGACGGACAAGGCCATGGAGGCCCAATTGCCATAGTAACCGATATAGCCATTAACGGCAGCTGCAGCAGAGAGAGGATGCTGCTGCATGTTAATAGGCCCGGAGAGAGCAGCAGATGTGTAGTAGGCAGTTAAATGGCTGGTGATTGTAGGGCTTGTCAAAGATAACAGTCTCCACTGTGACTGTGTGATGTCACAGCCAGGAAGTGATTAGCAGGCAAGCTCTTATCATAGAGATGGAACTGGGAGGTGTAAAACAGTCTCAGGAGCTTATGCCTTCTTCTATCTGCTTTAGAAAAGCCATTATCTTGGAGGTAGAGAGGAGCCAGGTTTTGCTGTATACGGTCTTGTTAGGGCAGAGGAGATTGAATATATGGTGTAGGATAGAGAGGAGCAAGAAGAAGGACAACACAGTCACACAGAGATGCTCTCTCTGCCCACACACACTATCCTTACACAATCACAGCTGCCAATTGGACTACAGTGCGTGTGTGTGTGTGGCAGTGCTGGAAATCACTGCCTGGGGTTGGAAACTGCGCACACACAAGCACACAGCCCACACACACGCACGAGCACACACACACACACCATGCAGGGACAAACAATCTCTTTATTTCATCTGACAGTACATACTGTGCAATTCTATGTCCGACAGTCATACACTCCTCGCTACACAAATGCTCCTCCCGTATCAAAGGGTAGCTGCAGTAGTCCCCACCCCGTTGTGTGTGTGCTTGCGTGCATGTCCCTTTCTATAGATGCTATGGTTTGTGTTGTGGAGAACTGTGAGGCTGCGGTGTTCCCAGTGTCCCCTCCCCTCCCTCCGTTCCCTCCATCCCTCCTTCCATTCTCAGTGAAGCTGCACAGTATGATGATTAGTGCAGACACTTACGAGGCAACCCCTGTCTGTTCTGCATCAGCCTTTAGCCACTCCCCTGTCTGTTCTGCATCAGCCTTTAGCCACTCCCCTGTCTGTTCTGCATCAGCCTTTAGCCACTCCCCTGTCTGTTCTGCATCAGCCTTTAGCCACTCCCCTGTCTGTTCTGCATCAGCCTTTAACCACTCCCCTGTCTGTTCTGCATCAGCCTTTAGCCACTCCCCTGTCTGTTCTGCATCAGCCTTTAGCCACTCCCCTGTCTGTTCTGCATCAGCCTTTAGCCACTCCCCTGTCTGTTCTGCATCAGCCTTTAGCCACTCCCCTGTCTGTTCTGCATCAGCCTTTAGCCACTCCCCTGTCTGTTCTGCATCAGCCTTTAGCCACTCCCCTGTCTGTTCTGCATCAGCCTTTAGCCACTCCCCTGTCTGTTCTGCATGAGCCTTTAGCCACTCCCCTGTCTGTTCTGCATCAGCCTTTAGCCACTCCACAGCTCTCTCCTGTGTCTTTCTGTCCGTCCTGCTTTTGTCCTCACCCTAGATTCTGCTCAGGGGATCCGACCACACTGTTATCAGAGAGAGAGAGAGAGCCTTTTGTCCAGTCTGCCGCACAAAGCCTGCTGCACTGCCAACGCCTGGCTCAGTCTACTGTACTGCAGCTCTCTCTCCCTCCCTCTCTCTCTCCCACAGACATCTAAATACACCACACTATCCAGCTAGCTAGAGCATTCTCTGTAGAGAGAAGATTGAAGACGTTGCGAGTTTTTATGTCACATGCACAAGTACAGTGAAAATGTCTTTCTTGCTAGCTCTAAACCCAACAATGCAGTAATCAATAACAATTTAATACTACAAATAACAAGGTAGAACAAAAACACACAAGAAATAATAAGAACTGTCATTGAACAATAAATGGGCCAGAAGAAGATTTAACCAATCAATTTATTCATAGAGACAGAAAGAGATAAATAGACAAATATCTCAGATATACTGTTGTGTGGATGGCTGCTTCATGACTCTGTACATAGCTCCAGTACTTAAAATAACAATTCACCCATTTTGAATGTTATAACATTTTTGTGCATCTCTGAGTGATGTTCTATCGAATCCCAGGGTCATTGCATGTTTTCATGGATTACCGCCGGTACGCGAGTTTTGCATCGTATGATAGAACATTGCTCAGAGATGCACAAAAATTATGTAACATAAAAAATGGGTTATACATTTACTTTATGTTTTTCAATCGTATTTCTTCCTGGGTCTTGGTCCAGTGGTTTTCCAGCCCAGTGCAAGGCCCGAGTGGCCCGAGTGGCCAGAGTGGCCCGAGTGGTCAGAGTGGCCCGAGTGGCCCGAGTGGTCAGAGTGGCCAGAGTGGCCCGAGTGGCCAGAGTGGCCCGAGTGGCCAGTCAGCAGGCAAGGGATCAAAGGACAAGTCCCTGTGAGTACTATCCAGTCACTGGACATGAGATGGATTATTTTTAAGTGATGAATCTTCCTCAGTTACACGTTACAGCTCTTAGACCAGTCATTGCTCAGCATCTGTTCTAAATCCACCACAGATACTTTATTCACTATTGTGGTCCAGTAATGACCACACTTGTATGCACATGTGGGTGCCCGTCTTGTGCCATGTTGAAGTCAGCAGAGCTAGATTCCCAGTGAATAGTGCCACTCGAGGCCAATGACCATGGTATCATGTCCAGCTGGCTAGAGCCTGATGCCAGCTCAGTGAATGGAGTCACCCTGAGGAGTAATTTGTCTCAACCTGGCCTCCCTCGCTAAATTTCGGGCACCAGGAAAATAAAAGGGAAGGGTGCACAGAGGAAGTGAGGAGGGATCGAGGGACAGAAATGGGAATAAAACAGAGTGCTCTGTCACTTGCCAATGAAAGACATCTCAAACATTAGACTGGGTTCCTTGACTCTCTATGAAAGCACTTTCTCCTGGCAAGGTAACTGCAAGCATAAACAGCTGGCTCCACTCCAGAAATTGAATGGTGTCTTCCTGCTGGGCTGCTGTTGTTCCTACAGCAGACAATTTAAATCCAGACACATAGCCGGCCATTTGTGGAGAAGATTGTGTGCTTGCCTCGGGTATTGATCTGGGTCTGGGCGAAGGAGACCCAGACAGATGACTTCTGCTGAGACGGAACTCCTGTCCCTGCAACGGTGACAATTTTGCTCCCTGATTATAGTCTGCAGACATTGAATTATGTCCTATGAAACAATGCTGTTCAGTGTTTTTTAGACTTTTAATTAATATGGAGCTTTTTTGTTTTGCCTCTCACCCTTTACCCACACCCTTTGCCCCATACCCTCTGCCCCATACCCTCTGCCCCATACCCTCTGCCCCATACCCTCTGCCCCATACCCTCTGCCCCATACCCTCTGCCCCATACCCTCTGCCCCATACCCTCTGCCCCACACCCTCTGCCCCACACCCTCTGCCCCATACCCTCTGCCCCATACCCTCTGCCCCATACCCTCTGCCCCATACCCTCTGCCCCACACCCTCTGCCCCACACCATCTGCCCCATACCCTCTGCCCCATACCCTCTGCCCCATACCCCATCACCATTAATTCCCCCAATCCAATAACATTTTCCCAATCCATATTGAATCACACACACAACACCCTCCTCCCCTCCATCCTCTCTCCCCTTTCCCCCAGACACCTTTGCCAGTAAGGTGGCAGCCATCCAGGACCAGTATGCTGACGCATCCATCGGCAACGTGACGGGCAGCAACGCGGTCAACGTGTTCCTGGGCATCGGCGTGGCCTGGTCCATCGCCGCCATCTACCACAACTCCAAGGGCAACGACTTCAAGGTAGACCCGGGGAGCCTGGCCTTCTCCGTCACCCTCTTCACCATCTTTGCGTTCATCTGCGTGGGTGTGCTGATGTACCGGCGGCGACCTTCGATCGGCGGCGAGCTGGGGGGTCCGCGGACTCCCAAGATACTGACCACCATGCTGTTTGTCAGCCTGTGGCTGCTTTACATTCTGTTCTCCTCACTGGAGGCCTACTGCCACTTCAGGGCCTTCTAAACAGCTACAAACTTAAGAAGGCCCTAGAAGAGCTAACCGGAGACAAGAAGGAGGAAACAGCAGCAGTGAAAAACGTTTTTCTCTTGTCGTTAATAACCCCGACCCAACTCACCCAACCCCGACCCTCCCCACCCTTTCCCCCTTTTAAGAAGTGAAAGATCCCTCCCCTAGTGCTTAATAAGGGATGAGACTGGTTGTTCAGGCGAGGAGAGAGGGACAGAGAAACCTCTGAAGTCTGTAGAATGACAGTTGCGTGTGTGTGCGTGTGTGCGTGCGTGCGTGCGTGTGTGTGTGTGTGTGTGTGTGTGTGTGTGTGTGTGTGTGTGTGTGTGTGTGTGTGTGTGTGTGTGTGTGTGTGTGTGTGTGTGTGTGTGTGTGTGTGTGTGTGTGTGTGTGTGTGTGTGTGTGTGTGTGTGTGTGTGTGTGGCTGTTTGTTATGTCTCTCACTACCCAGCAACCCTATAGAAACAGCATCGTCGACGCCTGGCGCTCATTTCAAACTAAACACTAGACATTTTTAGTGAAATCCTTTAATAATTCCCATACCACCATTATTGATATGTATATGCATGAACATCAAAAGAAACAAAGATACGGCTGTTCGCAAGCATAGTGGGTGGGGAGTAACAGGTACTTCAGTCTCTTGTCTGTGTGTTAGTCTTAATACATCTCAGTTAGGGCCTGGTTGCAAGAGCTGCTCACCACCTTCTGACCCTCGGTTTGATCCCCAGTAGAACATCTAATTAGGTGTCCTCTGTTCTTTTATCTTGCTGTAGATGTAGTTGTGTTAAAGGAGTTTAGCATACTTTTACCTTTAAGGCCGTATCGTGATTGAATGGCCAGCGTTACCATTTTAACTATCAGATAACTCGTTGTCAATTTACATTATCATTTTCAAAACTATCCCAAGATTGCATTTCCAGTTTAGTCAATAGGGGTTTCACCACCACCATGCTTGATTCAAATTGCAATAGAATACAGAGAGACCGTACTGGATCGCCCTCTGCATTAGCTTCATCCATTGGCTACACATCTTTCAGCAGCCTCTCACTATTGGCTCTTTCTCTCTATCTTTGTGTCTAAGCTCCTACCAGACTGGTCTTTTTATCAGTCTCAGTCCTCAAGGGCTCTACAGTCAATTCTTAACCACTAACCCTAACCAGAAACCCTTTACCCCTCACCCCTATCATAAACCCACCCTCAACACCCCTATCACAAACCCACCCTCAACACCCCTATCATATACCCACCCTCAACACCCCTCTCATAAACCCACCCTCAACACTCCTATCATAAACCCACCCTCAACACCCCTATCATAAATCCACCCTCAACACTCCTATCAGAAACCCACCCTCAACACCCCTATCATAAACCCACCCTCAACACCCCTATCATAAACCCACCCTCAACACCCCTATCATAAACCCACCCTCAACACCCCTATCATAAACCCACCCTCAACACCCCTATCATAACCCACCCTCAACACCCCTCTCATAAACCCACCCTCAACACCCCTATCATAAACCCACCCTCAACACTCCTATCAGAAACCCACCCTCAACACCCCTATCATAAACCCCTCAACACTCCTATAATAAACCCCTCAACACCCCTATCATAAACCCCTCAACAAAACTATCATAAACCCCTCAACACCCCTATCATAAACCCCTCAACAGCCCTATCATAAACCCCTCAACACCCCTATCATAAACCCCTCAACACCCCTATCATAAACCCCTCAACAGCCCTATCATAAACCCCTCAACAGCCCTATCATAAACCCCTCAACACTCCTATCATAAACCCACCCTCAACACTCCTATCATAAACCCCCCCTCAACACTCCTATCATAAACCCACCCTCAACACTCCTATCATAAACCCCTCAACACCCCTATCATAAACCCACCCACAACACCCCTATCATAAACCCCTCAACACTCCTATCATAAACCCCTCAACACTAAACCCTCTTTCTCTCTCCACTGAGCTGCACATCTTCATTTTTTAAAACATTAAATGGAATATTTCGATAAACAATATCTGAAACATAAAATACATCAATTGTAATGATGGACAGACGTGTAGATTAGACGGTTCCTATAATGCAGTAGCTATAGGGACATTTTACAGAAGTTCAAAGTGAAGCTGGTGAGAAATACATTGACTGGCTATTTTCTATTTTCTGAGGTAAAGGCTTTTGTCTTAATGATGCAATCTTTTGAATCCATCTAACTGCCAGTCCCCAGATATAAGGGTTTACATCCAAGACTGTTACTCCGCATCCAGTTCAGACACATCAGGCAGATCAGTGTGTGGAAGAGCAAGACGGTCCACATTATTTGATGAATACCCAGAGTTTCCTAATGAGTTGGTTTAATACACTATACTTGATGTGTAACGTAACAATGAAGTAAAAGTAATCATAGTTGTAGTTTGGTTTAGGAAATTAAGATTTTGTCTCGTTCTTGCCATTTCTCACCACAGAAGTTGCAGCCCCTGAGAAGGTTCCATCTAGGTTAAAGTTCTTATATGGAAGCCAAGTGGAGTTTACTCCTATTTTGCCAAAGGGAACTATTTCTAATGGAAACTCCAGTAACAGCTTAGCCAGAATACGAGTGTGTTTTCTAACACATTGACGTTTCTTAACACCACCAAAAAGATCCCTGTGCGGTACTTAAAGCCTTGGTATTGTTTGACCGAAACAGAACATTTCTAATTCCAAATTTGGATGAAAACATTCACATTTCGTGGAGATGGGTTGATGTTTCGAATTGAAGGAAAAACATTGCACTGGTTCCCGTGTTTCTAATGAAAAGGATGACATTGTTTATATGCTGATGATGACTCTGCTGTTAAATGATTATACATTATGACCCTTTCTCTGATCTGAAAAGGTTACAATGACATTGAAATACTAAAAAAGACCTTTCCTCCAACCCTAATACTCAACTAACCAACTACAAGTGACAAGAAGAGGAGGAGGAGAAAGAAAGAACATGTGAAGTACAGCCATACATTGTGTACTGGTGCAGTGAAGCACAAGGACTTCTCCTGCCCAGCATGTGTTGCTATAGTGTACGTCTGCACTGTGACTGTGCAGCATCTCTCTGTGTCCTCTACCCTGCCCACATGCCATGTCCATATTTTGGAATGTTAATTGTTAATTAATGTGCTACTTGTTCACACTGTGCATGAATGATAACATGTCTGTATATACTAAGCAGTATCCCATTCGTTGATGTTGACGGAGGTTTGAATGTTGTATAGGTTTTGACTTTTTTTTTTAAATGTACTATAACCTAATGTTTTATTTTAAGTTGAATGATGTATTTGGTAACTTGCACATTAAATTTTAAAAAAGGCAATATCTGCGGTTGTTGAATGAGGGTGAGAACTTAACGAGTGACATATCTTAAGGGAGTTGCATGGGTATTTGTACAAAAGACAATGCTTGCTTATAATGACATTGCTGGTTGTATTATTTGACAGTGTAAAGGCTATTTTGTCATTGAAGAGATAATATGTGTATATACTGTACATTGTTACCAGAGAGAGGTCTGACACCTCCACATATCTTAGTGAATTCTACATATTTATTTTAAAACCCTCACTAAACTCAAGAATGACAAATATTGCCTTTTTGGAGAAGTAGTTTGCTTAAATGCTTGTTTTGCTCTCGCTCTCTTTTCCTTCCGTGCTGAGCAGTGTTTCGTCTTAGATATCTGAAAAGTGTGTCAGTTAGTCATGCGGGGTGGATTCCTTCTTCAACTCAAGATCTGTCTGTCTGTCAACCTGGTATGTGCCCACCCATCTGTCTCTCTGGCCGGTACTGTACCTGCCTATCTGTCTCTGTCCCTGTTCAGTGTCTGTCTGTCTGTCTGTCTGTCTGTCTGTCTGTCTGTCTGTCTGTCTGTCTGTCTGTCTGTCTGTCTGTCTGTCTGTCTGTCTGTCTGTCTGTCTGTCTGTCTGTCTGTCTGTCTGTCTGTCTGTCTGTCTGTCTGTCTGTCTGTCTGTCTGTCTGTCTGTCTGTCTGTCTGTCTGTCTGTTGGTACCTGAGGTGCGTCATCTGATTTACACCACCACCGCCCACTGCTCAGATGGACCGTCGTTTTTCAGGGTTCTAATATATTTCACTTTCTCTTTCTTTTCCCTCCATGCATTCGCACTTTCTCACTGTTTAGCTCTCTCTCTCTCTCTTTCCTCTTTAACTTTCTCTCAACCTTCACCTCTCGATCTGTCCTTTCCTTGCTGTCTCTCTTTAACAGGGTTTAGTTTGCTATTTGTTTTGTCTTTTTGTTTGATTTTGTTTGATTCTAATTGATAGAATATCATGAATTTGTCTTATTTTGTTGGTGTCGTCTGTGTTTTTTCTTTGTGTCGCACAAACGAATAGGAAGACATTACACTAACTGTGATTACTCTACATGGTACACTTCTAACACAGAAAATAAAGTTTGGAATACCCTGTTTCAAAGACCCTTGAGTGGAGTTGTTTTGTGGGTCTGCATGTGGAGCGAAGTGTGCTTTGATGTTAGTGTAGATTTTAGTGTTCTTAAAACTGTTGAAATACATCAGAAAAATTAGTCGCCTTTATGCTTCCAAATTGTAGTTCATCCGGTGTCCATCCACACGTTGATGTCATTCTTCGCTCTAGCCTCCAAACACAAGAGCACCTGGAATGAAGTGCTCTCTATGTCACATTGCAGGTTGTGAAATCTTCAAAATTGTGTGTGTGCGTGTTTAGGAGACGTTTCCCTCAGCTGGATGAAGTGTGTTTAAAAGGTAGAGAGTTCACTACTGGGAAGTCTGGGACTGAGCCACTCAACAGCGAAACTGTTAATCAACCTGAGTGTGAAATTGGGCACCACACTTTGCCTCTCCCAGAATAGTGTTGATTACTGTAGTGTTGACTACTGTAGCGGAGAGAAAACCTTCTCTCTCTCTCTCTCTCTCTCTCTCTCTCTCTCTCTCTCTCTCTCTCTCTCTCTCTCTCTCTCTCTCTCTCTCTCTCTCTCTCTCTCTCTCTCTCTCTCTCTCTCTCTCTCTCTCTCAAGTGGAATTTAAAAACATATTTTAGTATATGAATGTATACTTAAATATACAAAAAATGTAATAATATACTTCAAATATTATGTATTTTTCTAGTACATCTTAAGTATACTATAAATATAATATCATTATACTTCAACACACTTTAAAAGTGTTCTTTAAATTCATATTTGTTTTCAGTCTTTTGGTAAACTATAAATATATTATCATCAACCTTCAATACACTTATTAAAAGTGTACTTTAAATTCATTGTTTTTCAGTCTTTAAGTATACTATATTTTCACTATCATTAAATTTAAACACACACAACATTTCAAACACTTAAATTGTAATTTAGTATATTCATTCAAAATACACTTGTTTTTAAATTGAAGCATAGATAAAACATTTTATGAAACTCTGCATGTGAGTGATCAACTAAACTATAAGTATACAGTACCTTGCAAAACTATTCATACACTTGGATTTATTCAAATTGTATTGTGGTAAAAAGTGGGATTCAAGTTGATTTAATTCTAATTTGTTGTCAACAATGAACTCAAATACTAATGTAATGTCAAAGTTGGAAAGAAATTCAAAAGAAAAAGAAAATGAATAAAAAATGGATAACTAAAATATAGTCATTCTAAAAGTATTTAGCCTCTTTGTTCAAGAGTAACATTTAACTTAACAAATCACAGAATATGTTATGTGGACTATAATAGGGGTTGACACGATTTAATGACAAACCCTTCCTCTGTCCCCCGTACATATAACATCTGTAACATCCCTCAGTCTAGTATTGAATTTCAACTACCAGGGACCCTTTCAAGTCCAGGGACCCTTTCAAGACCAGGGACCCTTTCAACTACCAGGGACCCTTTCAAGTCCAGGGACCCTTTCAACTACCAGGGACCCTTTCAAGTCCAGGGACCCTTTCAACTACCAGGGACCCTTTCAAGTCCAGGGACCCTTTCAACTACCAGGGACCCTTTCAAGTCCAGGGACCCTTTCAAGACCAGGGACCCTTTCAACTACCAGGGACCCTTTCAACTACCAGGGACCCTTTCAAGACCAGGGACCCTTTCGAAAGCCTCATAAAAGGGCAGTGATTTGGTAGATCGATAACAATATCAAATCAGACATTGAATATCTCTTTAAGCATGGTTAAGTTAATAATTATGCTGTGGGTTACTTATGAATCAATCCATTTGTATTTATAAAGCCCTTTTTACATCTGCCGATGTCACAAAGTGCTATACAGAAACCCAGACTAAAACCCCAAACAGCAAGCAATGCAGATGTAGAAGCACAGTGGCTAGGAAAAACTCCCTAGAAAGGCAGGAACCTAGCAAGAAACCTAGAGAGGAACCAGGCTCTGAGGGGTGGCCAGTCTTCTTCTGGCTCTGACGGGTGGAGTTTGTAACAGTACATGGCCAAGATGTTCAAACATTAGATGACCAGCAAGGTCAAATAATAATAATCACAGTGGTTGTAGAGGGTGCAACAGGTCAGCACCTCAGGAGTAAATGTCAGTTGGCTTTTCAAAGCTGATCATTCAGAGTTAGAGACAGCAGGTGCAGTAGAGAGAGGGTCCAAAACAGCAGGTTCGGGACAAGGTAGCACGTCCGATGAACAGGTCCACCCAGACACATCAAAGACACAGTACGATCGTCCTTCTGAACTGAGCTGCAGGACAGGAATGAGACTGCTCAAGGATGATTGTAAAACAGTTCAGTGGCTGTGATGGGAGAAAACTGAGGATGGATCAACAACATTGTAGTGTATCCACAATAATGATTTAAATGACAGAGTAAAAATAATAATACAAATACACAGAATAAAAAATATTCCAAAGCATACATCTTGTATGCAACAAGGCACTAAAGTAATACTGCAAAATATGTTTTTGCCTAAATTCAAAGCCTTATGTTTGGGGCAAATCCAACACAACACATTACTGAGCAACTGCTGCCTTATTTTCAAGCATGGTGTTGGTTGCATCATGGTATGGGTATGCTGGACATCGGCAAATATGGGGAGTTTTTCGTGTTAAAAAGAAATGGGATGGAGCTAAGCACTTTACAACAGACACTGGGAGAGGAATTCACCTTTCAGCGGAGTAATAACCTACAAACTGAGGCCAAATCTACACCGGAGTTGATTACCAAGAAGACAGTGAATGTTCCTGAGTGGCCAAGTTACAGTTTTTTACTTAAATCTGCTTGATAATCTATGTCAGGATTTGAAAATTGCTGTGTAGCCATGAGCACCAACATGTTGACAGAGCTTGAAGAATTATGACCAGAAAAAGGTATAATATTGAACAATCCAGGTGTGTAAAGCTCTTCTTACCCAAGAAGACTCATCACTGTAATTGCTGCCAATGGTGTTTCTAGCATGATTTGACTTGGGTGTAACGTCTGCTTCCAACTCACACCCTCAAACACCTAGATCCCCTGAACGCAGCTCACTTTCCAGCTCACACTCTCAAAACACCTAAATCCCCTGAACACAGCTCACTTTCCAGCTCACACTCCCAAACACCTAGATCCCCTGAATGCAGCTCACTTTCCAGCTCACACTCCCAAACACCTAGATCCCCTGAATGCAGCTCACTTTCCAGCTCACACTCCCAAACACCTAGATCCCCTGAATGCAGCTCACTTTCCAGCTCACACTCCCAAACACCTAGATCCCCTGAACGCAGCTCACTTTCCAGCTCACACTCCCAAACACCTAGATCCCCTGATGAACGCTCTCCAGTTCCCAATCACCTGAATTCTAATCACCTGTTCACACACCTGTATGTCATTACCACACACTATTTACTTCAGTTCTTTGCATCCTATCATTAAGAGGTATTGTTTGTTTTGTGACACACATCTTTTGGAATGCTGGGTTTCCTGATCTCCCGGACTATGTTGCTAGCCTTTTCCCTGCCTGTACTGTTGCCCTTTTGGTCACCCTGTGTATGACCTTCTGCCTGCCCCTGGATCCAGCTACCTGCCTCCTCCTGTGCAATAAACACCTGCTGCGCCCTGCGCTTGAAACCAGCTCTCTGTCTCCCCTCGTGTTCATTACACAGGGAGCTGAACACTTCTGCAATAACTTAGTTATTTAACTTCTATCAATCTTTACAAAAAAATAGCACTCTTCCAGTTTGAAATTAGAGTATTTTGTGTACATAGACAGTTGACAAAACATTACAATTAAATACATTTTAATCCCACTTTGTTCCAACAAAATGTTAATTAATCCAAGGGTGTTACACCAGCTCCCGCTCTCCCTCTCTGGCGCTCGAGGGCGCCAGGCTGCACTTCGTTACGCACACCTGTCACCATCATTACGCGCAGAAGCGCTCATTGGACTCACATGGACTCCTTCCCTTTGTTGATTGCCCCGTCAATAACTATCTGCTCCCCCGTTTGTTCTCTGTTTATGCATTAATGTCATTATGTGTTCTTGTCCAGACGCTGTCCTGTCCCGTTCCATGTCCGTTGATAATTAAATGTTCACTCACTGTACCTACTTCTTGTCTGTACCAGCGTTGATCTTTGCATAAGGGCTATGAATACTTTTGCAAGACACTGTAGTTTCAGCACTAATAATGAGTTTAAAGTACTTTCCGAATTCCTGTTCAGAAGAGTGCAGAGAAAGTTGACAATTATAATGGTTGTTTATTGCACAGCTGATGAACATGCTTCCTGAGAGTATACTTTTTTCATATCTCACGAAAATATACTTAAGTATACTTTCAAAAAAGTACATTTCACTTAAATGTCCACAAAATATATTTAAAGTATACTTTAAAACTTTAAAACTAATTTGCACAAAAATTTATATATTCCCCAGCATCCTTTTCTGCAGATGAAGTTGTGATTTATAATATGATATTGTTTCTCATATTTAGATTATTAAAAAAAAATTATGTTCATTTTCAAATTGAATAATGCTGTACTTTTAATTACACATTACATATTACACATTACACATTTTATTGAAATGTTAATTTATTACTGTAATGTGAACATCTGAAGTGAGAAATGCCAATGGGGCACAGTTCTCAAAAGTGTTACTTGTAAATTGCTGCTCCAGGAATGGCTGAAGAATTGCAACATTTACCTGGAGATAACTCTGCAAAAGCACTGCTGGGTGATTTAAGAATTCATAGTCAATCGATCAATAATATAACAATACTCTTAGAAAAAATATATTTTTAACCTACAATCTGTAGAAACTATGAGAATACAAAGGTTCAGAACTTTTGTGAAACATCACAGTCCATATTTGTCAAATAGAAATTAGAACTGGATGGTGTTCAGAGATCAAATCAAATCAAACTTTTTTTTGTCACATGCGCCGAATACTAGTGTAGACCTTACCGTGAAATGCTTTACAAGCCCTTACAAGAAGAGTTTAAAAATATTTACCAAATAATCTAAGGTAAAAAATAAAATAAAAATAGATGGGAGGGGTTGAGTGGAGTTGAAGGCTGGGACAAAAAATAAGATAACTGATGTAAAATATACTGTGACCGTAAAATGTATATAGGTTCAGAACTTTTGTGAAACAGCATAGTTGAAAAATATATGGCAAATAGAAATCAAAACTGGATGGTCTTTAGAGATAGAGGGGAAGGGTTGAGGGTAGCTGAAGGATTGGACTAAAAACAAACAAAACACACAGTACTAGTCAAACGTTTGGACACACCTACTCATTTAAGAGTTTTTCTTGATTTTTACTGTTTTTTACATTGTAGAATAATAGTGAAGACAAACTATGAAATAACACATATGGAATCATGTAGTATCTAAAAAAGTGTTAAACAAATCTAAATATATTCTCTCAACCAGTGTCATGAGCTAGTAACCTGGAATGCATTTAAATTAACAGGTGTGGAAAAAGGTACAGGGTCTAAATACTTTCCGAATGTACTGTAATGTATAAGCTTGAAGTAGAAGCCTAAGTGCTGTTGTCCATTCATTTACTCTAATTAAGGGAGGGGTAGTAGGGTTAAGGGGATTTTTTTTAAATGTATAAAAAAAGACAATTACATTGATAGAAGCCACAATATATCTGCAATATCAAAGCTGATCTACCGCCAAAACAGTTTTAAAATGCTGCTCCTGCCACAACAGCTTTGTAAATAGCATGTTAACATTGGCTGAGAAGATGCCTTGGTCAATCAAGGTAACCTTTACATGGCTAATTACAATAGCTAATGTGATTAATGAGTAGAAGTGTATTTGTAAAAGTATACAATAGGAATGCTAATTCATATACCATTTTAGTATATTTCTAATTTATGAGAAATATACATAAAATGTGCTTAAGATTTATTGAAAGTATATTTGTTTTGCTCTTCATCTAATATATAATATACTTAAGTACAAAAAAGTGTCCTAATTTAGATCATTTTAAATGTATTTAATATACTTATATCCTAATAAAACAATAAAATTGACATTAAATGTATTTAAGTGTTCCAATTATTTGAAATATACTTAACATATATTATTGAAGTATGATTTAACTCTATCAAAAAAAATCTGCTTGGGCTCTCTTGTTTATTTTATATGCTGTTTTTATGTCTCAGATGTGAAGAGCATTCATTATCTGTAATAATGTACATATACAATGAACAGTTTAATTGTAATGTGATCCTTTCACAATGTCTACATTAACCACTCTCTTGCAGGTTACAATGATGTACAGTAATACGTCATGTGTATAGAAGCTTATTGTCCCTTTCTGCTGATGTTTATCACACTTCATCGTGAATCCTTGTGTGTCAGAGGGATAATGAGTGTGTCAGAAGGACTGAAGGTGTGACCCACCGATTGTTTGTCTTTTTTAATGAATCCTTTATTCGTTTAACTAGGCTATGAGATGAAAGATCTCCTGTCATATAATGTTATGAGAGTTACTTCCTGTCTTATTGGTACTGAACTATTTCCCCAGTCTTTCTGAGACATGTTCGAAGAAAGAAACACAGGTGTGAAGACGTGTGAATGCACAATGCGCAGAAAGAGCTGAAAAGCAACACAAATGTTTTCAGTTTGTCACAACATTTGATGTTGCTAACTTGACGAATACTGTCATTTTTCATTGTCCCCATTTAAAAAACAAAGTGTTTCTGAAGTATTTACCATTGCATTAACATTCATTAGGTGTTACTTCCCCTGTTCATTTGTGTGCGGGTTGCTCGGCTGTCACTTTTCATTTCCAAATGGCCACCTCAAAGGACGTCCAGGTTTTTATCTACAGGAAGCGCAGACGTCTGTTTGACAAGTCGAAATAAATGTCATCTCTGGAAAATAGAAACATTCACCGTCAGAAATGATAAATACAGAAGAGCCAGATAGTCGGCACAAAAATGATTGGATCGGAGGTTATACAGGAAATGTGACAAATTATTCCATTTCTGTTTCAACTTCAGACAGTTTTCTGCACTTCTATTATTGTATTACTTTGTTTCTTTTGAATGGAAAGTAGACGGTCTGGTTTTAATCCCAGAAAGGTTGACATGCCCCTAAGGCAGACTGTTTTGTCACAGACCAGCCCCTATAGCTGAGCTGAGACTGGCTATCATTCGCCCCCATATCTCAAGGTCCTCTGACCAAATGGCATTTGTGTGATGGAAATGCCAAACATTGCTTGCTAGAAAGCCAGGCTAGGTTTGAGTAAGCTGGGTCTCTTACAGGGCAAAACTATTTAAATGCCTCTTGCTCCCCCAGTGCCAGGTTGCTGACCACAGCTCTAAGACTGAGACAACCCCTGAAGTTCTGCCTCTGGGTTAGGCCAAAGACAGCAGTGGTACACATTAAAACAGAGATAAGGGAAGGAAACACTGATGGTGTAGCAGGAGAGGTTGGATCCTTTGATCCTGTGGTTCAGAGGCCAGTGAAGTCCTCCCTGAGCCAGAAAAGCCCAAACCCGGGTCTCGAATGGAGGTAGTAGAATACCCAGATACGCTGTGTCACCATAGGCATCTAAACAGTATTGAAAACAGTTCATGTCAGATATACAACTTTGCAGTCAAAGTTTGTTTAAGACCAAGTCAATGCAATTTGCCTGTGTTTTGTATATATATATATATATATAGGTTGGAATAATACTGTGAAATTGTGAAAATGATGATAATGCCCTTTTAGTGTATGAGTTGTTTGAAAAGACCACCTGAAATGTCAGACTTTTTTGGTGGGATTGAGTTTTGGCCTGCTTGGTTACCAGAGGTGGGACCAAGTCATTGTTTTACAAGTCACAAGTAAGTCTCAAGTTTTAGCACTCAAGTCCCAAGTCAAGTCCCAAGTCAAGACAGGCAAGTCGGAGTCAAGTCTCAAGTCAAGACCGTCAAGTATCAAGTCAAGTCTCAAGTCCTAAACTTTGAGTTGAGTCCTAAACAAGTCATAATGTGCTCTTCACCAAATGTAATACCATTTCATATTTTTAACAAGAGTAATAGTATACTACATTCACACAAATCATGAATGATTTTAAAAATATGTATATATTTATTACTTTCCAATTAAACGTTATATTTCCATGGAAATACATGGTTGCCATGATAAATCCCCACTCCCCCTCACAGTGATCGACTATGAAGGATCGCTATGGGGCGCAATCGGGCGATGTAGCCTTGTACACAATCGCCCAACCTTAGCACACACACACACACTCTCTCTCTCTCTCTCCCTCTCTCTCTGTGTGTGTGGTTACAGTAGGCTAACGTATGTCAATGGTTTTAGGAACAGCAATAACATCAGGCAGGATTTAGGCTACCGACTGCCTAGCCAGTTGTAGCTCAATCTTGGGTGCAATGATCATGTTCCCACACTGACTGTGTAACGGATTTCTTCTGTGGACGAAGGAGAGGACCAAAGCACAGCGTGGTTAGTGTTCATCATGTTTAATAAAGACGATAAACGTGAACACTACAAAATAACAAATGTGGAAAAACCGAAACAGTTCTGTCTGGTGCAGACACACGAAGACAGAAGACAACCAACCACAAAACCCAACACAAAACAGGCTACCTAAATATGGTTCCCAATCAGAGACAATGACTAACACCTGCCACTGATTGAAAACCATATCACCCCAAACATAGAAACGGGAAAACTAGACACACAACATAGAATGCCCACTCAGCTCACGTCCTGACCAACACTAAAACAAAGAAAACACAAAAGAACTATGGTCAGAACGTGACAGACTGACTGTGTGAAGGCTCATTGATTTAATGTTACGTTAGCCTAGATGATACACCAGTAAAGTAATAATATATCTGTCGGCTATATTAGCCACGACTTACCGTTCTTTGTGCAGCTTCAAATGTCGAACAAAGTTGGAAATTGTTGCACTTCCATCTGTAATTATCTTCCAGCATGTTTTGCAAGTTGTAATCCATTTTTTATTGATACAGCGTTGTCTTTATATCCGAAAATAATAATTTTTGGGTATCATCGTTGCAAGGGCTCCATCTGAATTCACCCACCGACATTCCTCTGCACTGCCACGCACAACTTTTTCTCAACTGGCACAATTTGATTGGCTGCTCTCCGATTCAAACTGGAATCCGTCAAATGAAGAGTTGATGCGCTGCACACTTTTTTTTAATAGCATGATTTTTAATATTTGGGCTTGGGGGGGGGGGTATCAAGTCAGGTCGAGTCATAAGGCTCAAGTCCATGTCAAGTCACGAGTCATTGGTGTTAAAGTCCAAGTCAAATTGCAAGTCATCATATTTGTGACTCGAGACCAAGTCATGTGACCCGAGTCCACACATCTGCTGGTTACATCAATAATAAAGAGAGTTTCAGCCTCTCTGCCAATATCATCTAATTTTCAGTTTTCCCCTCCCCACTCAGACCACAGAAAGTCTTAGCAAAATTCTTGCTTGTGAAATTAGCCTTCACTAAGAAGCTATTTTTGTTTATTTGTGACCATTTTAATTTAAAACTAACACAGTAATGTGCTCAATTGTTACCCAGACATGATTTGATATTGAGAAGAAATGGCTGCATTGGACCTTTAATAGTTCCGTTTTTATATATGGTGTATTACAACTTTTTTTGTAATGCCATTATTGGCTCCATTGCCTTGGAAACGCATGAATAATGTTGAACAATTGGGGCAAACATTGTAATTTGTCTCTGTTACTACCAATGCACAATCTCCCATTCAGGGCCAAGAGGCTCCAATCTCTTCCAGGTCACTGGACTTAACTTTTTGGCATAGCAGATTGCTCTCTGGATGTGGGATTATTATGATGACATAGAATGATTAAGCCTCCTCGCCTCATAGCTGCATCAGTAGGATCCAACCATAAAGCAGCGCATGACTAGATATAGGCCGAGCCTCGCTACAGAGCTAGGAAATGAGGTGGAACTTCAGACCAGAGGGCTATACATCACACAGCTTTTACAGTGCAGTGAAGAGCAGACAAGTAGAGCTACGATGCTGTAAAACATACCACTATAATACAGTTGCACAGCAAATTTCCCAGTGTTACCTAGTGTTGATTTTTCAGGGTAACATTTCATGTCCTGATTCAGGAGTTAAATTAACACTCAGTGGTGTAAAAGAACCACAGTGTTGGAGTTAACAGAGTGGACTGTAGACCGAAGTTGAGGACTGAAGTCGGGGGAACCTTGCAGTCGACTGCAGACAAAGCTTCATGACCTTTGATCACATGATCTTTGTAATGTTTATACAGTCAACATGGCGCAAGTCGGACAATTTTTATTCCCATTAAAAAAAGTGATCTGGTTGGTCCAGTTTAAATGGTTTAGGTAGTGTCCTTTTGCTATGCTCCTAACCATGACAGTCTTTCTGAATGCAGGTTGCAGGCGACCCAGTCTTTTACTCTTTTTGTTCTTTATCTATGAATGTGACCCAGTCGTTCGTTCTAAATGTTCCATTGCCATACTGGCAACGTTCTTATCCCTTGCTTGCAAGCAAGCCAACAACAGCTAACTTACAGTCACGTCAAACAGTGCAGGCAGTATAACAGTAGGTGCATTTGCATTTGTTTAAGCTGTTTTCTAGTGAGCTAATGAGGTGGGATTTTGTCTGGCATAGAAAATGTGCTCTCTTGTCAGGACATTGTTGTTCAGAGGAGCTAGCCAACAGCACAGTTAAGGCAATCATTTCCAACTGAAGCTGGAAAGACTGTAAACTAGCTGCACTTTGTTTCCTTTGACCTTTTGTCAATATTCATAAAAATGATGCCAGCTGATTCATGATTTTGACTGGCTGAGAAACGCTGCCTACCTGTCTGTCTCGTCCTGGTATTCAACATGTTCATTACTATGGGACAGCTGGAGATTAATTTGGAATATTGAAACAATGTTGCAATTCTTGGAGGACAGACAGCAAGGTTTATACAAATCCCTGCTGTTGAAAACGAAATGTTAGTGTAAAAGAAATGTGAGGTAATGTCTAGATGCTTTTATAGTGGAGATCAAGTTTAGAAATTGCAGATGGAAATAGGCATTTTAACGTCATAGATTTAGCCGGTACTAATTTGTGGAATTGACACCAATCAGCATTCAGGATTAGACCCAAAGTAAAGTTACCGAGCTACCTTGTACTACATTCACCTAGTTTGAGACCAACAGCAGAGTTGTCTTTGTTTTTCAGATGTTTCTGACCTCTTCTGATGTGAGGGTCAAACACAGCATAATCTGTACACTTGAACCCTGTCTCTACTGCAGCACAGGAGTAGAACTCATCTGCCTGGAGGGTGGTTATATGCAACCTGGAGAGCAAGTAAACAGAGAGAGAGAGAGAGAGAGAGAGAGAGAGAGAGAGAGAGAGAGAGAGAGAGAGAGAGAGAGAGAGAGAGAGAGAGAGAGAGAGAGAGAGAGAGAGAGAGAGAGAGAGAGAGAGAGAGAGAGTGGGGGGTGGGGAGGGGGGAGAGTCATAGTCAACGGTAGGCTTCGAGGGGACTCCTATGGTAGGTACACCTATAGCTCATCTCTTGGCAGTAGTACTGTAGACTACTTTATCACTGACCTCAACCCAGAATCTCTCAGAGCGTTCACAGTCAGCCCACTGACACCCCTATCAGACCACAGCAAAATCACAGTCTACTTAAACAGAGCAATACACAATCATGAGGCATCAAAGCCAAAGGAACTGAGTAACATTAAGAAATGCTATAGATGGAAGGAATGCAGTTTGGAAACCTACCAAAAAACAATTAGGCAACAACAAATTCAATCCCTTTTAGACAATTTCCTGGGTAAAACGTTCCACTGTAATAGTGAAGGTGTAAACCTGGCAGTAGAAAATCTTAACAGTATATTTGACCTCTCAGCTTCCCTATCAAATCTAAAAATCTCAAATAGAAAACCAAAGAAAATTAACAATAATGACAAATGGTTTGATGAAGAATGCAAAAATCTAAGAAAGAAATTGAGAAACCTGTCCAACCAAAAACATAGAGACCCGGAAAACCTGAGTCTACGCCTTCACTATGGTGAATCACTAAAACAATACAGAAATACACTACGGAAAAAGAAGGAACAGCATGTCAGAAATCAGCTCAATGCAATTGAAGAATCCATAGACTCTAACCACTTCTGGGAAAATTGGAAAACACTAAACAAACAACAACACGAAGATTATCTATCCAAAATGGAGATGTATGGGTAAACCACTTCTCCAATCTTTTTGGTTCTATAACAAAGAACAAAGAGAAAAAACATATACATGATCAAATACAGATCTTAGAATCAACTATTAAAGACTACCAGAACCCACTGGATTCTCCAATTACATTGAATGAGTTACAGGACAAAATAAAAACCCTTCAACCCAAAAAGGCCTGTGGTGTCGATGGTATCCTCAATGAAATGATCAAATATACAGACAACAAATTCCAATTGGCTATACTAAAACTCTTTAACATCATACTTAGCTCTGGCATCTTCCCCAATATTTGGAACCAAGGACTGATCACCCCAATCCACAAAAGTGGAGACAAATTTGACCCCAATAACTACCGTGGAATATGTGTCAACAGTAACCTTGGGAAAATCCTCTGCATTATTATTAACAGCAGACTCGTACATTTCCTCAATGAAAACAATGTACTGAGCAAATGTCAAATTGGCTTTTTACCAAATTACCGTACAACAGACCATGTATTCACCCTGCACACCCTAATTGACAACCAAACAAACCAAAACAAAGGCAAAGTCTTCTCATGCTTTGTTGATTTCAAAAAAGCCTTCGACTCAATCTGGCATGAGGGTCTGCTATACAAACTGATGGAAAGTGGTGTTGGGGGTAAAACATATGACATTATAAAATCCATGTACAGAAACAACAAGTGTGCGGTTAAAATTGGCAAAAAACACACATTTCTTCACACAGGGTCGTGGGGTTAGACAGGGATGCAGCTTAAGCCCCACCCTCTTCGACATATATATCAACGAATTGGCGCGGGCACTAGAAAAGTCTGCAGCACCCAGCCTCCCCCTGCTAGAATCCGAAGTCAAATGACTGCTGTTTGCTGATGATCTGGTGCTTCTGTCACCAACCGAGGGCCTACAGCAGCACCTAGATCTTATGCACAGATTCTGTCAGACCTGGGCCCTGACAGTAAATCTCAGTAAGACCAAAATAATGGTGTTCCAAAAAGGTCCAGTCACCAGGACCACAAATACAAATTCCATCTAGACACTGTTGCCCTAGAGCACACAAAAAACTATACATACCTTGGCCTAAACATCAGCGCCACAGGTAACTTCCACAAAGCTGTGAACGATCTGAGAGACAAGGCAAGAAGGGCATTCTATGCCATCAAAAGAAACATAAATTTCAACATACCAATTAGGATTTGGCTAAAAATACTTGAATCAGTCATAGAGCCCATTGCCCTTTATGGTTGTGAGGTCTGGGGTCCGCTCACCAACCAAGACTTCACAAAATGGGACAAACACCAAATTGAGACTCTGCACGCAGAATTCTGCAAAAATATCCTCCGTGTACAACGTAAAACACCAAATAATGCATGCAGAGCAGAATTAGGCCGATACCCACTAATTATCAAAATCCAGAAAAGAGCCGTTAAATTCTACAACCACCTAAAAGGAAGTGATTCACAAACCTTCCATAACAAAGCCATCACCTACAGAGAGATGAACCTGGAGAAGAGTCCCCTAAGCAAGCTGGTCCTGGGGCTCTGTTCACAAACACAAACACACCCTACAGAGCCCCAGGACAACAGCACAATTAGACCCAACCAAATCATGAGAAAACAAAAAGATAATTACTTAACACATTGGAAAGAATTAACAAAAAAACAGAGCAAACTAGAATGCTATTTGGCCCTACACAGAGAGTACACAGCGGCAGAATACCTGACCACTGTGACTGACCCAAAATTAAGGAAAGCTTTGACTATGTACAGACTCAGTGAGCATAGCCTTGCTATTGAGAAAGGCCGCCATAGGCAGACATGGCTCTCAAGAGAAGACAGGCTATGTACTCACTGCCCACAAAATGAGGTGGAAACTGAGCTGCACTTCCTAACCTCCTGCCCAATGTATGACCATATTAGAGAGACATATTTCCCCCAGATTACACAGATCCACAAAGAATTCGAAAACAAATCCAATTTTGAAAAACTCCCATATCTTTTGGGTGAAATTCCACAGTGTGCCATCACAGCAGCAAGATTTGTGACCTGTTGCCACGAGAAAAGGGCAACCAGTGAAGAACAAACACCATTGTAAATACAACCCATATTTATGCTTATTCATTTTATCTTGTGTCATTTAACTATTTGTACATTGTATATATATATATAATATGACATTTGTAATGTCTTTACTGTTTTTAAACTTCTGTATGTGTAATGTTTACTGTTAATTTTTGTTGTTTTTCACTTTATATATTCACTTTGTATGTTGTCTACCTCACTTGCTTTGGCAATGTTAACACATGTTTCCCATGCCAATAAAGCCCTTGAATTGAATTGAAATTGAATTGAATTGAGAGAGAGACAGAGAGAGAGATAGAGGGGAAGAGGGGGGAGAGAGATAGGGAGGAGGAGGGGGAGAGAGAGGGAGAGAGAGAGACTGTGTAATGTTTACTGTTAATTTGTATTGTTTATTTCACTTTATATATTCACTTTGTATATTATCTACCTCACTTGCTTTGGCAATGTTAACACGTTTCCCATGCCAATAAAGCACTTGAATTGAATTGAATTGAGAGCGGGGAGGAGGAGGGGGGGAGAGAGAGAGAGAGAGGGGGAGAGAGGGAGAGAGAGAGAGGGGGAGAGGGAGAGAGAGAGAGGGGGAGAGAGGGAGAGAGAGAGGGGGAGGAGGAGGGGAGGAGAGAGGCAGAGAGAGAGAGGGGAGGAGGAGGGGAGGAGAGGGAGAGAGAGAGAGAGAGAGAGAGAGGGAGGAGGAGGGGGAGAGAGGGAGAGAGATAGTCATACAATAAATGATACTACCATATGGCACCACTACTGTGACTCATAGTTTGACTGGAAGGTAAATCCAATCCAATCCATCAAATCACATTTTAATCATCACATGCTTCAAAAAGCAACAGGTGTGGACTAACACGTTTTTTTATTTAACCTGTATTTAACTAGGCAAGTCAGTTAAGAACAAATTCTTATTATACAATGACGGTCTACCGCGGCCAAACCCTCCCCTAACCCGGATGACATTGGGCCAATTGTGCGCCGTCCTATGGGACTCCCAATCATGGCCGGTTGTGAAACAGCCCACGATAGAACCAAGGATCGAACCAGGGTCCGTAGTGACGCCTCTAAGATGGCGTAGCAGTCAGACATCTTGTCGTGTCGTGTCCCTTGTATATATCGTTTTTTAAACATATTTTTCTTTGCATATCTTTTAAAACATATCTTTTAAAACATTTTGCTAAACCTCAACATCTAAATACTCTCCTGCAACCCGCCTCACCCAATGTAACGTGGATCTGCTTTTTTTTCTAAAGTATTTATATTTACTTCGGATCCGGAACCCCTCAACTGAAGCTAGCCAGCTAACTACCATTGCTAGCGGTCATCAGCTAACCTTCAGCTCGGAAAAACTTTCGTCAGTTCGAACAACGCGACTCTAACCAGAGCATAACGGACCTATTATTTTTATCCCCGGATTCCCACCGCAAACTGAACATTTTCATCTGGATCTTCACAACTAGCTAACTAGCTAACCGCAACCCCGGATGACTACTCCTGGCTAGCATTTCCATCCACTTAGCTGGAAGCTAGCCCAGCCAGAGCTCCTGTGCTGCCACCGAAGCATACTCCTGGGCTACAATATCCGGACCCATGACCGGTCTATCGATGTCACCACATGAAGAGGCATAAACAGACTTAACCCCATCGCGTCCCCCAAAGTCCCCCAAAGGCTAACTTTCTAGCCCTTGCTATCTGCTTACTTGCTAATTCGGCCTGCTAACTGCTAGCTTGTTTAGCCCCGGTCTGCAAACTGCTAGCTTGTTTAGCCCCGGCCTACTAACTGTTAGCTTGTTAGCACAGGCCTGCTAACTGTCTGAATCGCCGCATCCCCAGCCAGCCCAACCACTCACTGGACCCATATTTACTTTCAATCTCTTTTGGATTTTTAATTCGATTATACCTTCCGGTAACCTGCATCACCCAATGTGATACGGAATCGCTATTATTTTTTTATTTTATAACACATTCAAGAACCTCCAGAAGCTAACCAGCTAACTAGCTACAAGCTATTTAGTCATTGTTAGCCACTGCTAGCGGCTTTTACCTTCTACACAGCCAGACAGTTTTTTTTAGCCTGGATAATACTCGCCAGTCTAGCTTCCCTGTCCCATCCACCGCTGCCTCCTGGACACTGTGATCACTTGGCTACATAGCTGATGCCTGCTGGACTGTCCATTAATCACGGTACTCCATTCTGCTTGTTTGTTTTATCTGTCGGCCTCACTCAGGCTCTGTGTGTAGTTAATCCGACCCTCTCTGCCGAGTCAACGCCACTTTACCTGCTGTTGTTGTGCTAGCTGATTAGCTGTTGTTGTCTCACCTACTGTTTTAGCTAGCTCTCCCATTCAACACCTGTGTCCGGGGGTGTCCTCGGATGGGGCCACAGTGTCTCCTGTCCCCTCCTGTCTCAGCCTCCAGTATTTATGCTGCAGTAGTTTGTGTCGGGGGGCTAGGGTCAGTTTGTTATATCTGGAGTACTTCTCCTGTCCTATTCGGTGTCCTGTGTGAATATAAGTGTGCGTTCTCTAATTCTCTCCTTCTTTCTTTCTCTCTCTCGGAGGACCTGAGCCCTAGGACCATGCCCCAGGACTACCTGACATGATGACTCCTTGCTGTCCCCAGTCCACCTGGCCATGCTGCTGCTCCAGTTTCAACTGACCTGAGCCCTAGGACCATGCCCCAGGACTACCTGACATGATGACTCCTTGCTGTCCCCAGTCCACCTGGCCATGCTGCTGCTCCAGTTTCAACTGTTCTGCCTTACTATTATTCGACCATGCTGGTCAGTTATGAACATTTGAACATCTTGGCCATGTTCTGTTATAATCTCCACCCGGCACAGTCAGAAGAGGACTGGCCACCCCACATATGCTCTCTCTAATTCTCTCTTTCTTTCTCTCTCTCGGAGGACCTGAGCCCTAGGACCGTGCACCAGGACTACCTGACATGATGACTCCTTGCTGTCCCCGGTCCACCTGACTGTGCTGCTGCTCCAGTTTCAACTGTTCTGCCTTGTTATTATTCGACAATGCTGGTCATTTATGAACATTTGAACATCTGGCCACCCCACATAGCCTGGTTCCTCTCTAGGTTTCTTCCTAGGTTTTGGCCTTTCTAGGGAGTTTTTCCTAGCCACTGTGCTTCTACACCTGCATTGCTTGCTGTTTGGGGTTTTAGGCTGGGTTTCTGTACAGCACTTTGAGATATCAGCTGATGTACGAAGGGCTATATAAATACATTTGATTTGATTTGATTTTGATTTGAATACTGTATGCCTCGCTGTATGTCTCTCTCAAATGTCAATATGCCTTGTATACTGTTGTTCAGGTTAGTTATCATTGTTTTAGTTTACAATGGAGCCCCTAGTTCCACTCTTCATACCCCTGATACCTCCTTTGTCCCACCTCCCAGACATGCGGTGACCTCACCCATTACAACCAGCATGTCCAGAGATGCAACCTCTCTTATCATCACCCAGTGCCTGGGCTTACCTCCGCTGTACCCGCACTCCACCATACCCCTGTCTGCGCATTATGCCCTGAATATATTCTACCATGCTCAGAAATCTTCTCCTTTTATTCTTTGTCCCCAACGCTCTAGGCGACCAGTTTTGATAGCCTTTAGCCGCACCCTCATACTACTCCTCCTCTATTCCTCGGGTGATGTGGAGGTAAACCCAGGCCCTGCATGCCCCCAGGCACCCTCATTTGTTGACTTCTGTGATCAAAAAAGCCTTGGTTTCATGCATGTCAACATCAGAAGCCTCCTCCCTAAGTTTGTTTTACTCACTGCTTTAGCGCACTCTGCTAACCCTGATGTCCTTGCCGTGTCTGAATCCTGGCTCAGGAAGGCCAACAAAAATTCTGAGATTTCCATACCCAAACAGTTCGAACTACTACTTTTAAAAATTACTCTCCAGAAATAAGTCTCTCACTGTTGCCGCCTGCTAACGACCACCCTCAGCTCCCAGCTGTGCCCTGGACATGATTTGTGAATTGATAGCCCCCCATCCAGCTTTAGAGTTTGTTCTGTTAAGTGACCTAAACTGGGATATGCTTAACACCCCGGCAGTCCTACAATCTAAGCTAGATGCGCTAAATCTCACACAAATCATCAAGGAAACCACCAGGTGCAACCCTAAATCTGTAAACAAGGGCACCCTCATTGACGTCATCCTGACCAACTGGCCTCCAAATACACCTCCGCTGTCTTCAAACAGGACCTCAGAGATCACTGCCTCATTGCCTGTATCCGCTACGGATCCGCAGTCAAACGACCACCCCTCATCACTGTCAAACGCTCCCTAAAACACTTCTGTGAGCAGGCTTTTCTAATCGACCTGGCCCGGGTATCCTGGAAGGATATTGACCTCATTCCGTCAGTTGAGGATGCCTGGTCATTCTTTAAAAGTAACTTCCTCACCATTTTAGATAAGCATGCTCTGTTCAAAAAATGCAGAACTAAGAACAGATATAGCCCTTGGTTCACTCCAGACCTGACTGCCCTCGACCAGCACAAAAACATCCTGTGGCGGACTGCAATAGCATCGAATAGTCCCCGTGATATGCAACTGTTCAAGGAAGTCAGGAACCAATACACGAAGTCAGTCAGGAAAGCAAAGGCCAGCTTCTACAGGCAGAAATTTGCATCCTGTAGCTCTAACTCCAAAAAGTTCTGGGACACTGTGAAGTCCATGGAGAACAAGAGCACCTCCTCCCAGCTGCCCACTGCACTGAGGCTAGGTAACACGGTCACCACCGATAAATCCATGATTATCGAAAACTTCAACAAGCATTTCTCAACGGCTGGCCATGCCTTCCTCCTGGCTACTCCAACCTCGGCCAACAGCTCCGCCCCCCACAGCTACTTGCCCAAGCCTCTCCAGGTTCTCCTTTACCCAAATCCAGATAGCAGATGTTCTGAAAGAGCTGCAAAACCTGGACCCGTACAAATCAGCTGGGCTATCTGCCGCCATTCTGGACCCCTATTACCGGCCTGTTCAACTATCTTTCCATTGTCTGAGATCCCCAAGGATTGAAAGCTGCTGCTGTCATCCCCCTCTTCAAAGGGGGAGACACCCTGGACCCAAACTGTTACAGACCTATATCCATCCTGCCCGGCCTATTTAAGTTCTTCGAAAGCCAAGTCAACAAACAGGTCACTGACCATCTCAAATCCCACTGTACCTTCTCCGCTGTGCAATCTGGTTTCCGAGCCGGTCACGGGTGCACCTCAGCCACGCTCAAGGTACTAAACAATATCATAACCGCCATCGATAAAAGACAGTACTGTGCAGCCGTCTTCATCGATCTTGCCAAGGCTTTCGACTCTGTCAATCACCATATTCTTATCGGCAGACTCAGTAGCCTCTGCTTTTCTGATGACTGCCTTGCCTGGTTCACCAACTACTTTGCAGACAGAGTTCAGTGTGTCAAATCGGAGGGCATGCTGTCCGGTCCTCTGGCAGTCTCTATGGGGGTGCCACAGGGTTCAATTTTCAGGCCGACTCTTTTCTCTGGATATATCAATGATGTTGCTCTTGCTGCGGGCCATTCCCTGATCCACCTCTACGCAGACGACACCATTCTGTATACTTCCGGCCCGTCCTTGGACACTGTGCTATCTAACCTCCAAACGAGCTTCAATGCCATACAACACTCCTTCCGTGGCCTCCAACTGCTCTTAAACGCTAGTAAAACCAAATGCATGTTTTTCAACCATTCGCTGCCTGCACCCGCACGCCCGACTAGCATCACCACCCTGGATGGTTCCGACCTAGAATATGTGGACATCTATAAGTACCTAGGTGTCTGGCTAGACTGTAAACTCTCCTTCCAGACTCATATCAAACATCTCCAATCTAAAATCAAATCTAGAATCGGCTTTCTATTCCGCAACAAAGCCTCCTTCACTAACGCCGCCAAACTTACCCTAGTAAAACGGACTATCCTACCGATCCTCGACTTCGGCGATGTCATCTACAAAATAGCTTACAATACTCTACTCAGCAAACTGGATGCAGTTTATCACAGTGCCATCCGTTTTGTTACTAAAGCACCTTAATACCACCCACCACTGCGACCTGTATGCTCTAGTCGGCTGGCCCTCGCTACATATTCATCGCCAGACCCACTGGCTCCAGGTCATCTACAAGTCCATGCTAGGTAAAGCTCCGCCTTATCTCAGTTCACTGGTCACGATGGCAACACCCACCCGTAGCACGCGCTCCAGCAGGTGTTTCTCACTGATCATCCCTAAAGCCAATACCTCATTTGTCCGCCTTTCGTTCCAGTTCTCTGCTGCTTGTGACTGGAACGAATTGCAAAAATCGCTGAAGTTGGAGACTTTTATCTCCCTCACCAACTTCAAACATCTGCTATCTGAGCAGCTAACCGATTGCTGCAGCTGAACATAGTCTATCGGTAAATAGCCCACCCAATTTGACCTACCTCATCCCCATACTGTTTATATTTATTTACTTTTCTGCTCTTTTGCACACCAATATCTCTACCTGTACATGACCATCTGATCATTTATCACTCCAGTGTTAATCTGCAAAATTGTAATTATTTGCCTACCTCCTCATGCCTTTTGCACACAATGTATATAGACTCTCTTTTTTTCTACTGTGTTATTGACTTGTTAATTGTTTACTCCATGTGTAACTCTGTGTTGTCTGTTCACACTGCGATGCTTTATCTTGGCCAGGTCGCAGTTGTAAATGAGATCTTGTTCTCAACTAGCTTACCTGGTTAAATAAAGGTGAAATAAAATAAAAGAAATAGCACTGAGATTCAGCGCCTAGACCGCTGCGCCAAGCATTGAACTGCTTACTTACGAGACAAACAGTTCACAACAATGCAGAGAGAAAGAAAATAAAGAAATAATAGAAAAGTAAAATGTAATAATAAAAGTAATAACAAATACACAATGAGTAACAATAACTTGGCTACCAGTACCGAGTCGATGTGCAGGGGTACGAGGTAATTGAGGAGATATGTACATATAACTAGGAGTAAAACGCTAATTTCCATGAAAATAATAGAGAGCGAGAAAGGCAGAAAGAGAGAGATTAAAGGACGCGAGTGATAGGGAACACAGAGCCGGAGAGACAGGGAGAGAAAGTCGTATGATCCTGGTAGACCCACAGTTGTAGTAGCAGGTGTTTTAGACACATGCAGAGGAAATGCCAACCAAATGTCACACTTTGATCTCTGTTCTGTGCTCAGTGATGCCGTCCACTGCAGATAAAATACCAAATGCTGTGGTGGCTATGGATACTTTTCTTTTCTCACAAACGTTCCTCCGGGTATACATGAGTAGAGATGCAAAGACAAGGTTGCTTTGTATGACAGAGGCTGGCAATGTTCAAGTATATCGTTGATCGGGGCTCTCAACATTCAAGTATTTGTGGTTTGCATTGTGGAAAAATAATAGCATTACAGTGTGGACTTAGAAAACATACACACATTTTATTTTTGACATTGAGTGTGTTTGTCCTGTGCAAATGACTGGTGTTAGGAATTTTACTGTATTGTGCAGATGTGTAGTATCTTATGCATAAATTGTGAATATCCACATCAATAAATACCAGTGACACCCTTATTTCCATCTTTTGGAAGAGGCAGATGGACAGGTGTTCAGTGGGAGTGACTGAGGGTGAGTTTACCTGCCCTGGCATCTGGCCCTCTTTGACCCTCTCTTACCTACCCTGGCATCTGGCCCTCTTTGACCCTCTCTTACCTGCCCTGGTATCTGGCCCTCTTTGACCCTCTCTTACCTGCCCTGGCATCTGGCCCTCTTTGACCCTCTCTTACCTGCCCTGGCATCTGGCCCTCTTTGACCCTCTCTTACCTACCCTGGCATCTGGCCCTCTTTGACCCTCTCTTACCTACCCTGGCATCTGGCCCTCTTTGACCCTCTCTTACCTGCCCTGGTATCTGGCCCTCTTTGACCCTCTCTTACCTGCCCTGGCATCTGGCCCTCTTTGACCCTCTCTTACCTGCCCTGGCATCTGGCCCTCTTTGACCCTCTCTTACCTACCCTGGCATCTGGCCCTCTTTGACCCTCTCTTACCTACCCTGGCATCTGGCCCTCTTTGACCCTCTCTTACTTACCCTGGCATCTGACCCTCTCTGGGATTACATACCTGTTACCACAGCAACAGAGCATCATGGCCCTCATGTTAAGGCGCTAGTGAGACACACAAAGTGTGGGGGGGGTATAACAACATAGCAGAGAAAAGAGGGCGGTATAAGGTTAATGAAGAGAAAAGGAGATGGACGGTGCTAATGAAGGAAGAGCACGGCCCCCAGAGACGCTGCAAGACCAAGGCCTAACCCAGTCACTACATAAGTGAACATCACACAGCCATTACTGGAGTATGTACAGTGTCGTCTGGCCATGAGCACTTAGGGGGGGGCGAATAAGACAGAACATCTGTAGAACTCTCATTTTATTGTTGTAAAAGTAAGTACGTATAAGCTCTGAAAAAGAATCTCCAGCACTATGTAAACATGTATCATTTCATGAGTACTATATTTCTTCTTGCTCCCTAGTCTTTATCTGTCACTACCTGACCCTCTGACCCTCTATTTTAAATCATAAATACATCTTTAATCTTAATGGATCATATACCAACTTCATGGATTATATGATCTATTAACTGATTATCCACAGTCACACTGATCTCATTAGATTTGTAGCAGATGGCATAGCTTCCCAGATTGGCCAATGATAAGGCAAATCAATTATGTGGGATTAGATATAACTTCATCCCATTTATCCTGATTAAGATAGTGTGATATAGATATGGTGCCCCGACCTGTCTGATTTCATGTATAAAAACGTTTTTTCTTGAGTAATAATGCCCTCGTTAAGAAAATGAAGGAAATGAAGAACACCACTTAATCACGCACGCACACAGACCTCCAATACACAGGGAGTACTCCCACACTGTTTAACATTATCTTCTCTCAGACACACACAACTCTCAGTCTAGATGAACATACTGTATCGCTCATATATTAAATACCATACATCACACTGATCTTTTGAGATGTCTGAGCTTCTGTCTGAAGGTATCTCACTCTTTTATTGATAAATCTGCAATATGGCACTATCACCCCACTCGGGAGAAAATAACATATCACTTTAATTCCAGAGACCGAGGATCAAACATCAGTCTCGCTGTCTTGCAACAGGCTGTGTTCAGTCAGACATGGAAAATAACAGCCATAACCTGCACTAAAATGATTAAGACAGCTCTCTAGGACAGAGATCCATGTGTCATGTGTTACGCTACGAGATTCACACTAGAAAGTGATGGACTAGACCAACTTGGGAAGGTGTCCTCCACTATACTTAAAAACAAACTTGAGTTTATATAACTGTTTTTGAATGCATCTGTTTGAGAAGCTATCTGTCTGAGGTGCTAGAGTGAAGGATGTCATCGTGAGATCCTATGGTAAAGTCACGTACATCCTTTCTAAAAACATTTGCCTGAGGTTGTGTGGGTCTGCCTGCTATTTGGGGCAGCAGATAGCCTAGTGGTTAGAGCGTTGCAACCGAAAGGTTGCAAGATCGAATCCCCAACCTGACAAGGTCGTTCTGCCCCTTAACAAGGCACTTAACACTGTTCCTAGGCCGTCATTGAAAATAAGAATTAGTTATTAACTGAATTGCCTAGTGAAGGTAAAATAAAATGAGTCATTCTTTCCGGAGGGGGGTGTCTGTCTAGTGGCGTATTGACTGTATTAGGTCCTGGTCGACTTGAGCCTTTACCAAGCAGTTATTCATTTGGAGAGGTTGGACAAGGGAAGCTATAACTACCTGCACATCAACACCCAGCCTACCAATATGCCGTGTGCAGAACCATAACAACAATTCACTGAGATATAAATTGATTGACAGAGAGAGTGTGTCTGTTATCAGATCCAGCTATAAAAGAAAACAAAGCCAAAGTTAATTAATAAGTAAATCCTTCTACACTGGCAAGGCCCAGTGCCGTCTTGTAGCCCACCATCATTACCATGGGTGGTTAAATGCTAAGCTAAGGGATTAGCATCCAGCGGGCATGTGTCTGTGCATGAATACCCAGAGGACGGATAGGTAACACTACACACACCCCTTGCTGCTAACACCAAAAGACAGAGCTACTTCAGCAGAGCGAGACTCTATAATGCAAAAACACCTCCTTTGGAGATGCAATAAAACATCAAATCCCCAAGGTATCTCTGCTGCTGCCCCTCTAAGTAATTAACTCTGAAATGGAAGTTGGGGTTACATTAAGAGATGAGATGTCAAAGTTTGATGTTAAAGCAGGGACATGGCATATGGGCGCAGTGACACTTGTTCGCAGAGCCCGACTCTCTTCCTCTGGCAGCTCCCATGGCGAGGAGGGCTAATGAAACATGAGAGAGAGGCAGAGAGGTGAGAAAAGGGAGAGAACGAGATTGAGAGAGGGGTGGAGAGAAAAGGATAAAGAGAGCTCTGGAAAGGGCTGGAGTGAGAGGCAGGGAGAAGATGGAAGAGAAGTGATGCAGAGAGGGATGGAGATCAAGGGTAAACGAGATATCTTTGGCAACAGTAGGACTGCGGAGCACTAATTACACAAATCACATAGCATTAGGAGAGCAGCTACGCCACTCGCTGGGACTTGAAATTGTAGCAATAAAGTGTGACTGAAATCCGTTTGACAGCCGTCAGTAAAGTTGAACAGATTTCTACAATGACATTCAGCCATGGCAAGAGTTTCTTTTCACATAATCAGCTTTCGCTTCCGAGCACTCTACAAAGCCGTAAAAAAGTATTTTTGACCTGAGAGTTAGCGACAAAGCAAGAAAGAACCACTTCCACAAAGCACAAAGAAATCAATTCACTCTGAAAAAAAGAAGGGGAAAAAGGAAGCAATTCAAAAACTAAACTGGAGCTTCCTTTTCAAGATCATACTCTACTAAAGTGGAAAGTTTGGAGACAGCAGCCAATGTGACAGAGAGGCGACTCCAAAACAAAATAACTCGGAAATCATTCCCGTAAATTCAATGTGTGGGTCCCAGGGCTTGAAACTGGTGTGGAAGTGGGCAAGGAAACTTCCTTCCAACTTTTCTATGAACATTGTATACCGCATGGATCCTCTCTGCAACAGATTTGGTGTATAATTGTATGAATCCACTGTTTTGAAGTCAAATGGCAAGGATCAGCATCTACCCAGACCTGAGTGCCAAACTGCTGATACAATGAGGTGAGATCCCAGCTAAACAAGCTTGTCATGCAGGTGAACGAGGACCCAAACGCGACTTAACAGAAACAGAGTTTATTAATGTTCAAAACGGAATAACAGAAATCCTCTAGATTGTAGAGGGGAAAACAACTGGAGAAGCGGCCACAGACTGCAGGTCGCTTCGGGTAGGCGCAGGCCGTAGTCGACTGAGACACCTGCTCACACGCAGCGTCTGATGAAGGCACAAAACACGACAGGACAGGGTGATACACAATCACGGCAAAAACACGACAGGACAGGGCGAAACGCAATCACAGCATGGTGAATACAATACAAGGAACCGACGGAACAGGAACGGATCACAAAGGAATAAATAGGGAGTCTAATCAGGGGAAAGGATCGGGAACAGGTGTGGGAAGACTAAATGATGATTAGGGGAATAGGAACAGCTGGGAGCAGGAACGGAACGATAGAGAGAAGAGAGAGCGAGAGAGTGAGAGAGGGAGGGGGAGAGAGAGGGATAGGAGGGAAAGAACCAAATAAGACCAGCAGAGGGAAACGAATAGCATGGGGAGCACAGGGACAAGACATGATAATAAATGACAAACATGACAGTACCCCCACTCACCGAGCGCCTCCTGGCGCTCTCGAGGAGGAACACTGGCAGCAACGGAGGAAATCATAGATCAAACGGTCCAGCACGCCCCGAGAAAGAACCCAACTCCTCTCCTCAGGACCGTAACGAAAAACGATAAAAAGGGAAACTAGGGTACTACTCTAAAAAAAAAATGAGAACTAGGGACAGACTGAGACACAGCAAGGGCAGGGACAAGAACAGGAGAGATGCGATGGCAGGGAACAGACTGAGACCCAGCAAGACCAGGAGCAGAAGCAGAAAAAAATTACCAGACTTCTTCTGCGCGCAGTCTGAACACGCAGCCACGAAACGGCGCGTGTCACGCTCCTGAGTCGGCCACCAAAAGCGCTGGCGAATAGACGCAAGAGTGCCTCGAACACCGGGATGACCAGCTAACTTGGCAGAGTGAGCCCACTGAAGAACAGCCAGACGAGTGGAAACAGGAACGAAAAGGAGGTTACTAGGACAAGCGCGCGGCGACGCAGTGTGCGTGAGTGCTTGCTTAACCTGTCTTTCAATTCCCCAGACTGTCAACCCGACAACACGCCCATAAGGAAGAATCCCCTCGAGATCAGTAGAAGCCACAGAAGAACTAAACAGACGGGATAAGGCATCAGGCTTGGTGTTCTTGCTACCCGGACGGTAAGAAATCACAAACTCGAAACGAGCGAAAACCAACGCCCAACGAGCTTGACGGGCATTAAGTCGTTTGGCAGAACGGATGTACTCAAGGTTCTTATGGTCTGTCCAAACGACAAAAGGAACGGTCGCCCCCTCCAACCACTGTCGCCATTCGCCTAGGGCTAAGCGGATGGCGAGCAGTTCACGGTTACCCACATCATAGTTGCGCTCAGATGGCGACAGGCGATGAGAAAAATAAGCGCAAGGATGAACCTTATCGTCAGACTGGAAGCGCTGGGATAGAATGGCTCCCACGCCTACCTCTGAAGCGTCAACCTCGACAATAAATTGTCTAGTGACGTCAGGAGTAACGAGGATAGGAGCGGACGTAAAACGTTCTTTTAGAAGATCAAAAGCTCCCTGGGCGGAACCGGACCACTTAAAACACGTCTTGACAGAAGTAAGAGCTGTGAGAGGGGCAGCAACTTGACCGAAATTACGAATGAAACGCCGATAGAAATTAGCGAAACCTAAAAAGCGCTGCAACTCGACACGTGACCTTGGAACGGGCCAATCACTGACAGCTTGGACCTTAGCGGAATCCATCTGAATGCCTTCAGCGGAAATAACGGAACCGAGAAAAGTAACGGAGGAGACATGAAAAGAGCACTTCTCAGCCTTTACGTAGAGACAATTCTCTAAAAGGCGCTGTAGAACACGTCGAACGTGCTGAACATGAATCTCGAGTGACGGAGAAAAAATCAGGATATCGTCAAGATAGACAAAAACAAAAATGTTCAGCATGTCTCTCAGAACATCATTAACTAATGCCTGAAAAACAGCTGGCGCATTGGCGAGACCGAACGGCAGAACCCGGTACTCAAAATGCCCTAACGGAGTGTTAAACGCCGTTTTCCACTCGTCCCCCTCTCTGATGCGCACGAGATGGTAAGCGTTACGAAGGTCCAACTTAGTAAAGCACCTGGCTCCCTGCAGAATCTCGAAGGCTGATGACATAAGGGGAAGCGGATAACGATTCTTAACCGTTATGTCATTCAGCCCTCGATAATCCACGCAGGGGCGCAGAGTACCGTCCTTCTTCTTAACAAAAAGAACCCCGCCCCGGCCGGAGAAGAAGAAGGCACTATGGTACCGGCGTCAAGAGACACAGACAAATAATCCTCGAGAGCCTTACGTTCGGGAGCCGACAGAGAGTATAGTCTACCTCGAGGAGGCGTGGTCCCTGGAAGGAGATCAATACTACAATCATACGACCGGTGAGGAGGAAGGGAGTTGGCTCGGGACCGACTGAAGACCGTGCGCAGATCATGATATTCCTCCGGCACTCCTGTCAAATCGCCAGGTTCCTCCTGAGAAGTAGGGAGAGAAGAAACGGGAGGGATGGCAGACATTAAACACTTCACATGACAAGAAACGTTCCAGGATAGGATAGAATTACTAGACCAATTAATAGAAGGATTATGACATACTAGCCAGGGATGACCCAAAACAACAGGTGAAAACGGTGAACGGAAAATCAAAAAGAAATAGTCTCACTGTGGTTACCAGATACTGTGAGAGTTAAAGGTAGTGTCTCAAATTTGATACTGGGAAGATGACTACCATCTAAGGCAAACATGGGCGTAGGCTTGTCTAACGGTCTGAAAGGAATGTTATGTTTCCGAACCCATGCTTCGTCCATGAAACAACCCTCAGCCCCAGAGTCAATCAAGGCACTGCATGTAGCACCCGAACCGGTCCAGCGTAGATGGACCGACATAGTAGTACAAGATCTAGATGAAGAGGACTGAGTAGTAGCGCTCACCAGTAGCCCTCCGCTTACTGATGGGCTCTGGCCTCTTACTGGACATGAATTAACAAAATGTCCAGCAACTCCGCAATAGAGGCACAGGCGGTTGGTGATCCTCCGTTCCCTCTCCTTATTCGAGATGCGAATCCCTCCCAGCTGCATGGGCTCAGTCTCAAAGCCAGAGGAGGGAGATGGTTGCGATGCGGAGCAGGGAAACACCGTTGATGCGAGCTCTCTTCCACGAGCCCGGTGACGAAGATCTACCCGTCGTTCTATGCGGATGGCGAGAGCAATCAAAGAGTCCACATCTGAAGGAACCTCCGGGAGAGAATCTCATCCTTAACCACTGCGTGGAGTCCCTCCAGAAAACGAGCGAGCAGCGCCGGCTCGTTCCACTCACTAGAGGCAGCAAGAGTGCGAAACTCAATGGAATAATCCGTTATGGACCGTTCACCTTGGCATAAGGAAGCCAGGGCCCTAGAAGCCTCCCCACCAAAAACTGAACGGTCAAAAACCCGAATCATCTCCTCTTTAAAGTTCTGGAATTTGATAGAGCAATCAGCCCTTGCCTCCCAGATAGCTGTGCCCCATTCTCGAGCCCGGCCAGTAAGGAGTGAAATGACGTAAGCAACCCGAGCTCTCTCTCTAGAGTATGTGTTGGGTTGGAGAGAGAACACAATCTCACACTGCGTGAGAAAGGAGCGGCACTCAGTGGGCTGCCCGGAGTAGCAAGGTGGGTTATTAACCCTGGGTTCTGGAGGCTCGGCAGGCCAGGGAGTAACAGGTGGTACGAGACGTAGACTCTGGAACTGTCCAGAGAGGTCGGAAACCTGAGCGGCCAGGTTCTCCACGGCATGGCGAGCAGCAGACAATTCCTGCTCGTGTCTGCCGAGCATGGCTCCTTGGATCTCGACGGCAGTGTAACGAGCGTCTGAAGTCGCTGGGTCCATTCCTCGGTCGGTTCCTTCTGTCATGCAGGTGAACGAGGACCCAAACGCGACTTAACAGAAACAGAGTTTATTAATGTTCAAAACGGAATAACAGAAATCCTCTAGATTGTAGAGGGGAAAACAACTGGAGAAGCGGCCACAGACTGCAGGTCGCCGGGTAGGCGCAGGCCGTAGTCGACTGAGACACCTGCTCACACGCAGCGTCTGATGAAGGCACAAAACACGACAGGACAGGGTGATACACAATCACGGCAAAAACACGACAGGACAGGGCGAAACGCAATCACAGCATGGTGAATACAATACAAGGAACCGACGGAACAGGAACGGATCACAAAGGAATAAATAGGGAGTCTAATCAGGGGAAAGGATCGGGAACAGGTGTGGGAAGACTAAATGATGATTAGGGGAATAGGAACAGCTGGGAGCAGGAACGGAACGATAGAGAGAAGAGAGAGCGAGAGAGTGAGAGAGGGAGGGGGAGAGAGAGGGATAGGAGGGAAAGAACCAAATAAGACCAGCAGAGGGAAACGAATAGCATGGGGAGCACAGGGACAAGACATGATAATAAATGACAAACATGACAAAGCTACTGTAAACCAGAGATGGGGCCTCATCCACCTGGCAAAACCACCTACTGTAAACTCATCCACCTGGCAAAACTAATCTTGACCTTCAAAAATACAACACAAATGTTTCACTGCCAATGAGGCTCAATACTTCTTCGAGAAGCACATCAAGCACAACACACAAGGGGACGAGCCGACGGCTCTAGGCTAACTCCAATTTGACTAGCTCAATATTCATGTATAATATCCACCCACAATCACGCAGCCTAACCTATGGCTGTGATGCTGCCCTCAGCATAAGGCAATTATGAGGAGATTCTCTCAATTGGGTAAAAGCAACACTATTACTATTATTATTGCTGAACATTATACTTAGTTATTATTATGTTGCCTATGGTCCAGGACATTTAGACAATGATGACACCACGCCAATGAATGAACCTATGACAATATATTGAAGTGTCATACAGACTGGTGCCGCTTCCTTGTGGGCTAAATATAGTCATATTAATTGGAAGCTATTCCGATAGTATTTTTACTGAATGATTGTTTAGGATAGATGGCCAGTCCCATATGGGCCACCATACAATTCCTTTCATTTTTTTCTTCCTGTTGATGGCTCTTCTCCTCCGTTTACGCTACTGCATTTATCGCCCAGGGAGAACTTGCCTACAAGATTCAGTATTTTGAAGCTCTAGATTTCTGTATTTGTATTTATTATGGATCCCCATTAGCTGCTGCCAAGGCAACAATTTAAAAAAACATTACAATATATTCATTAACAGAATTCACAACACACTAAGTGTGTGCATTTATTGAAAATACTCTCTTCTTTTCTTACATAGTATAAAGCACATAAATGCTTAATGCAAATGTAGGGTAAATGTATGTTTTCAAGTTTTTACTTCATTGACAACCCTTAAATCATCAATTCTCCCTCTCCCTCTCCCTCTCCCTATCTGTCTCTCTACCACACCTGCTGTCTCGACCTCTGAATGCTCACCTATGAAAAGCCAACTGACACTCCTGAGGTGCTGACCTGTTGCACCCTCTATAACCACTGTGATTATTATTTGACCCTGCTGCTCATCTATGAACATTTGATCATCTTGAAGAAGGATCTGGCCTTAATGGCAATGTATTCTTATAATCTCCACTGGGCACAGCCAGAAGAGGACGGGCCACCGCACAGAGCCTGGTTCCTATCTAGGTTTCTTCCTAGGTTCCTGCCTTTCTAGGAAATTGTTCCTAGCCACAATGCTTCTATATCTGCATTGCTTGCTCTTTGAGGGTTTAGGCTGGGTTTTTATATAAGCTCTTTTGACATCAGCAGATGTAAAAAGGGCATTATAAATACATTTGATTGATTGGTTGATTGATTGATTGATTGATTGGTTGATTGATTGGTTGATTGATTTGTTGATTGATTGATTGGTTGATTGATTGATTGGTTGATTGATTGATTGATTGATTAGCAAACTTACATTTTTCTACCAGACGGCACCATTTCATTATCATTTTTTACGCATAGCCAGGGGCACACTCCAACATTCAGACATCATTTACAAACAAAGCAAGTGTGTTTTGTGATTCTGCCAGATCAGAGGCCGTATGGGTGACCAGGGATGTTCTCTTGATAACTGCGTGAATTGGACCATTTTCCTGTCCTGCTAAGCATTCAAAACGTAACCAGTACTTTTGGGTGTCAAGGAAAATGTATGGAGTAAAAAGTACAACATTTTCTTAAAGAATGTAGTGAAGTAAAAGTAAAAGTAGTCAAAAATATAAATAGTAAAGTCAAGTACAGATACAGAACCTGTAAAACAACACATTTCACTGCACTTATCTGGTGTATGTGACAATTAAACGTTTGATAACAATCACATAATTAATGTTTTTTTTTATGTTACATTGTCAATGCTAGCTATTCTCTTTGAAAATGGAAAGTCCTTAATAGTCCTTCCAAATGATCCAGCTGTCTTGATATCTTTGCAAGAAACCATATTGATATAGCAATGCTCCAAGAAACACATCTGCTCCAAAAGGATGCACATAGAATAGACAATCATTTCTTCAAACTGACAGTTTTTTCAGTTTTTCCCAAACAAAAAAAGATCCCCACATTTTTCCATACGCACAAAAAGCTTAATTCTCAAAAATGTGCGCAAATTAGTTTACATCCCTGTTAGTGAACATTTATCCTTTGCCAAGATCATCCATCCCCTGACAGGTGTGGCATGTCAAGAAGCTGATCAAACAGTTGATCATTACACATGTGCACCTTGTGCTGGGGACAATAAAATACCACTCTAAAATGTGCCATTTTGTCACACAACACATTGCCACAGATGTCTCAAGGTTTGAGGGAGCCTGCAATTGACATGCTGACTGCAGGAATGTCCATCGGAGCTGTTGCCAGAAAATGTAATGTTTAGTTCTTTACCATAAGCCGCCTTCAATGTCATTTTAGAAAACTTGGCATTACGTCCAACCGGCCTTACAACCGCAGAACACGTGTAACCAGCCCAGGACCTCCACATGCGGCTTTATTTTTACCTCATCAGAGACCAGCCCTCTGGACAGCTGATAATACTGCAGAGTATTTATGTCTATAATTAAGGCCTTTTGTGGGGAAAAACTCATTCTGATTGGCTGGGCCTGGCCTGTGTCAGGACCCGGTTACAAACCCGGGTCTCCAGAGTGAGAAACAGTCACTTAACCAACTGAGCCACGAATAGTTGGCAGAACCCAGAAGATGAGGCAGACACAGTAGTACTTGAGACGGTGTATTTAATGAAGTAAAAAGTGAAGTTCTTCAGGAAAACATGTAACTCCACAACCTCAAAAGGAATTCCACAAGATCAAAGGTAATCCTCCAAGACAAAAAAAGGTAAATCCACAAGGTGGAAGGTATAGCACAAAAAGCCTCAAAAGATACTCAAAAACAAACAAACAAGAACAAAAAACAGAATTCCACAAGAGAGTCCACCGGGATCAACAAGAGTTCACAGAGTACTAGGGCTGGGTGCTAACATACAAACACAGAGCAAAGAACAGAGGAAAACAAAGGGTTTAAATACAATCAGGGGAAACGAGGCACAGGTGCAAATAATAATGGGGATCAAGGGAAAACAAAAGGTCAAAAGGCACAATGGGGGCATCTAGTGACCAAAAACCAGAACAACCCTGGCCAAATCCTGACAGCCTGGCTCCCCAGTGGGTCGGCATATGCCCCCTGAGGCCCACCCATGGCTGCATCCCTGTCCAGTCATGTGAAATACATAGATTAGTGCCAAAGGAATGTATTTCAGTCAACTGATTTCCTCTTATGAACTGATTCTAGTTTGTGAGTGAGGCATTACGAGATGGGGAGGGGGGCAGGGGTAGGTTGACCTCAGGTCTCCCCACTGGAAGCCCGAGGTAGGGGGAGCAAAGGGAATCTATCAAATAGCACACTTCTAACTTTGTACAGTACTAATGCAATTAGTCAAATCAGTCACACTACAAAATGCTACCAAATAAACCACATTTAATTCATAATACTGTGAATATATAGTTTCACAGACATATTGTTGGATTCTTTCTGGTTTGTGCGAAATGGTTAAGAATAATATAAAACCATTCTGCACACCACCAAGGTGAATTGGTTTAGCCTTGACTCTTGGTTGACAGTGTTGGGGGATGGGTAATGTAGTCTTGACTCTTGGTTGACAGGGTTGGGGGATGGGTAATGTAGTCTTGACTCTTGGTTGACAGGGTTGGGGGATGGGTAATGTAGTCTTGACTCTTGGTTGACAGGGTTGGGGGATGGGTAATGTAGTCTTGACTCTTGGTTGACAGGGTTGGGGGATGGGTATTGATGCTCGAGTGCCAAATCAACACAAATGGATAAGAAAAGGTCTAAGCCACCAGGTGCCCAGTTTAGGAAAAAGAGGAAAGAAGAATAGGAGGGACGTGCAAAAGAGAAAAGGTTTGCAGCTATGTCATCTCTTTATGAGTATAATAATATGCATGTAATGAAATAGGCTAGAATAACACTTGTTTGTTAGCCTATGTTGCTATGTTGCTTGCTATGCTTTCCCTTTTGAAAAGTTTTACGTTTCCATATTGTAGGTAACAATGATGATTGTATTATTCCTGGGTATGTGGGATGTTCCACCACTATAAATGCTGTGAATAACATGTGTAAACTAATGCCCATGTGCTCTCCATTAGAAATGCCTGTAGCAGCATCCCCACCAAATCCTGTTGCTGAGGTTGAACCACTGTCTACAGACCCTGCTGCTGAGGTTTAACCACTGTCTACAGACCCTGCTGCTGAGGTTGAACCACTGTCTACAGACCCTGCTGCTGAGGTTGAACCATGGTCTACAGACCCTGCTGCTGAGGTTGAACCACTGTCTACAGACTCTGCTGCTGAGGTTGAACCACGGTCTACAGACCCTGCTGCTGAGGTTGAACCACTGTCTACAGACCCTGCTGCTGAGGTTGAACCACTGTCTACAGACCCTGCTGCTGAGGTTGAACCACTGTCTACAGACCCTGCTGCTGAGGTTGAACCACGGTCTACAGACCCTGCTGCTGAGGTTTAACCACTGTCTACAGACCCTGCTGCTGAGGTTGAACCACTGTCTACAGACCCTGCTGCTGAGGTTGAATCCCAATGAATGAGAGTGACGGAAGAAGTTGCCACCACCATTATTTCAGGAAGACCTTGATGAGTGGTGAAAAAAATCAGTAGAAGTTGGTTGGTGTATTCTGAAAGAAACAACAGTCTCTTCTGCTTCTGCTGCAAACTCTTTTCTAAGAAGAAAATTAATTTAGCAAACTCAGGACTGACAGACTGGAAACATGCAAGTTCTTTGCTGACTTCACACGACAGCAGTCCAGAACAAAAATGCATGAAAACATGGAAAGAACTGGCAATGAGGATCAAAGAAGAGAAAACAATTGATAAGCATGAGATGGCCCTTATGGAGGCTGAGAGGATAAGATGGAGAGAGGTGTTGACATGTCTGACTGCTATTGTGCATTCTCTGGAAATAAGAAATCTGGCACTAAGGGGACACACTGTACTCTCCATCAAATGGAAATTTCCTCAGAGGTTGAACTGATGGCACAATTTGATCCAGTCATGAAAGAGCACCTTAACCATGTCCAAAAAGGGACCTTGAGTCACACCACCAGCTACCTTGGCTACCAAATACAGTATGAACTCAATGATTTGTTGAGCATTAAGGTCATTTCAATAATGGTGAGTGACATCAAGCTGGCAAAATGATTCTCTATCATTCTAGATTGCACCTCAGATGTCAGCTACACTGAACAGTTGTCAGTTGTGATTCTAATTGTGTCACTGAAGGAGGAATCCCACATAAAGGAACATTTTATGTGGTTTTTGGAGGCAGAGGAGTCCAACATTTGGCATCCCTGATTCTCAAAAAATTCGAGGAGCTAAAAATTCATTTTGAGGACAGTCTTATGATAATGGGGCCAACATGAGAGGCACAAACAAAAGTGTCCAAGTCAGACTCCTGGAAATGAATCCATGAGCTCTATTTGTGCCATGTGGGGCTCACACATTGAACCTGGTTGTGGCTGATGCTGCTAAAAGTTCTTTCAATGCTACAGGTTACTTTGGCATCTTACACAAACTGTACACCTTGTTCTCAGCCTCCACACAGCGATGGGCCATCCTGAAAAAACATGTGGACATAACTTTGAATATGTGGACAGAGACAAGGTGGGAGAGTAAAGTTCTTCAGGATTGGTGGGTCCCCTGCGGGACGATTGAGCTAACGTAGGCTAATGCAATTAGCATGTGGTTGTAAGTAACAAGAACATTTCCCAGAACATAGACATATCTGACATTGGCAGAAAGCTTAAATTCTTGATAATCTAACTGCACTATCCAATTTACAATAGCTATTACAGTGAAATAATGCCATGCTATTGTATGAGGAGAATGCACAGTTTTGAACATGAAAAGTTATTAATAAACAAAGTAACCACATTTGGGCAGAAATGCAATGGTTCATTGGATCAGTCTAAAACATTGCACATACAACTGCAGCCATCTAGTGGCCAGAATCTAAATTGCACTTGGTCTGGCATAATACATTATGGCTTTTCTCTTGCATTTCAAAGATGATGGTACAAAAAAAATACAAAAACGGTTGTTTCTTTGTATTATCTTTTACCAGCTCTAAATGTGTTATAGAACCGCTACTGATAGGAAGAACGTGAATTTGTGCATGAGGCAGATGCGGTGCAACTCGAGTTTGACAATCAGAGAGAGCAGGGACTGTGAAAGGTGTACCCTCTGCTGCTCTTTCCCTCCCTCCGCTGAGACTAATGCCGTGTTCAAAACAACTGGGAAATCGGAAATCTTCAACTTCAGACTTCAGTGCGTTCAAGACAACTTTGAATCTCTGGGGGGGAAAAATGGATCCCACTGGGAAAAATAGTTTTGAACTGTCATCTAATTGAGATCACTGACATCATGACCTAGTTTATTTTCAGTTGTCTTGAAAGCACCATGACCATCAGATGCAGGTACCACCGTTCCAGGAAAATAAAAAAGCAAATAATTTGCAAATGATTTAAATGTATGTTCAGCTGTTCCTCGCAAGTGCTACACCAACTGATATATTTTGTTACCAAAGCTAGTTTTGAAATATAATATAGTCTGATTAACAATATACTGCCTAAACCTCATTCCTACAAAACTGTTTTTGTTAGGTTAATGTTACTTTTTAATTTTTTTATTTGTAAAAAATCTGAGCAATAGATCTGGGCTTGTTTTTTGACTGCAAAAGTGATCTTAACTCATAAAAGGTTGCTGTAAGGCATTTACTAGAGTGTGTTTCTTAGGTTTCTTACTTTCAAATCCCGCAGCCAGCTGATATGGCAGGCAGTGACTCTGCACTGCAGCATTAAATCCAAGACAGCTGAGAGAGAAACGAGGTAGGGAACTAGAGCTCCCCCTGCTGGATACTGCAAGGTCGAGCAAATATTGAGCTTTTTATCCTATAAAATGGGCCAAGGGCTGCCAACACATTGACCCTCTTTTGCGTTATAAAATGGGACAAGGGCTTTGAGTTGTGTACTCATGTTATAAGTATTTTATTTTACCATGACTTGAGTTTGCATAGTGAATGCAGCCAAACTATCCGTTACAGTGTTAGTGTATGCTATACCAAAACTCAACCATTGTTCAGCAGTTTTATGTGCACATGTTCATGACATCTTATCACACGCTCGTGCACATGTGAGGTCCGACCAGCCAGCCAATAGAAACATTGACACACTCCACTGCACGACTGGCAGAGGTCTGTTTGCAACTTGTTCAGCGCATCAACCCCTCCCTCCCTCCCTCCCTCCCTCCCTCCCCCTCCCTCCCTCCCTCCCTCCCTCCCTCCCTCCCTCCCTCCCTCCCTCCCTCCCTCCCTCCCTCCCTCCCTCCCTCCCTCCCTCCCTCCCTCCCTGCCTGCCTGCCTGCCTGCCTGCCTGTCTGCCTGCCTGTCTGCCTGCCTGCCTGCCTGCCTGCCTGCCTGCCTGCCTGCCTGCCTGCCTGCCTGCCTGCCTGCCTCCCTCCCTCCCTCCCGCCCTCTCTGCCTGCCTGCCCCCCTCCCTAACCCCCATTCACCCCTCTCTCTCCACCCCCCCCTATGCTGCCTGCTTTGGGTTGATTTGTCCCTCCATCCCTCCCTGCCTGCCTGCATGTCTACCTGCCTCCCTCCCTCTCCTCCCTCCCTCCCTCCCTGCCTGCCTGCCTGCCTGCCTGCCTGCCTGCCTGCCTGTCTACCTGCCTCCCTCCCTCCCTCCCTGCCTGCCTGCCTGCCTGCCTGCCTGCATGTCTACCTGCCTCCCTCCCTCTCCTCCCTGCCCCTGCCTGCCTGCCTGCCTGCCTGTCTACCTGCCTCCCTCCCTCCCTCCCTCTCCTCCCTCCCTCCCTCCCTCCCTGCCTGCCTGCCTGCCTGCCTGCCTGCCTGCCTGCCTGCCTGCCTGCCTGCCTGTCTACCTCCCTCCCTCCCTGTCTCCCTCCCTCCCTCCCTCCCTCCCTCCCTCCCTGCCTCCCTGCCTGCCTGCCTGCCTGCCTGCCTGCCTGCCTGCCTGCCTGCCTGCCTGCCTGCCTGCCTGCCTGCCTGCCTGCCTCTCCTCCCTCCCTCCCTCCCTCCCTGCCTGCCTGCCTGCCTCCCTCCCACCCTCCCTGCCTGCCTGCCTGCCTGCCTGCCTGCCTGCCTCCCTCTCCTCCCTGCCTGCCTGCCTCCCTAACCCTCCTTCACCCCCTCTCTCTCCACCCCCCTATGCTGCCTGATTTGGGTTGATTTGTGCCTTCTGATCCACATGCTGCTCAGAGCGTAGCAGAGCAGAGCGGCATGTTGGAGCTGGTTAGTTCCAGCCCACAGCCACTGCTCCCCAGCCAGATGTGGCTGTGTCTGTGCAGTGTTGCCATGCTGGTCTGGGGTCAGTCAGTCAGTCACCGTGTAACACGGCCCCAACACTCCTCAGCACAGGGCCTCTGCACTGCAATGCTCATTTAGCTGTGAGCCACAGAGCCTCTCCAGAGCCAAGAGGGAAAATGTTTCCTTATGTCAATCAATCAGCTGTTATGATGAAGGGCATGACTTAATTAGTATTAAAATGGTCATACACAAACAAGCAAACACACATACATGTAGGCTACACAAAGAAATAGACAAGCACAGTTGTGTGTCCACACAAAGTTGTGAAACATATGTCTATGATAGGTGCATGTGGCCCAACTGTGGTTCGTGACTGTAATGATTTGCCATTGTAGGCAATTAAATTGCAGTAAATCTGTTACTGATTTTCTGGTAATTACGTTCTTCAGAGTTTTAATCACTTAATAATTCATCAAAATTGATATCAGTAAAATCACTGTAACTAATTGGCAAGTCTACCATTACTTGTTACTTCAGTGAACATAAATAATCCTCCTACCTCAACAGTGAGAGAAATTAGAAAATATCTTAAAGATGTGTGGGCTTTTGATAATCGAATTACAAGGCACAAAGCAATATTTTCCATCTGTTTATTCAGAAATCTAAGCCTTTACTTATACCTCATTTTTAAGAAACATTTGAGAAAAATGTATCTATGCCTTAATTTCTAAACATTATACTCTTAGCTTTCATTTGACACCCAATTTGATATGTTCCTATGAGCTTCTCATGTTGGTGCTCATAGGTCCTTTTCGATTAATGCCCACTGCGGGATTTAAACAGTGTAAAGACATGACAGTAAATATTTTTTCCCTACAGGCAAAGAGACCGAGAACATTCTCGCTGAAGAAAGAGTACATTGGTATTTTGTGGATTTGCCTCACTTTGAAGTGAACATTTTCCTTCCATCATTACTTATGGGAGGCCCTGGCTGTCAGGTCTAAGCCCATTTACTGGGAAGCCTGCCAAACTGTCACATAATAAGGGTTTTGTATGCGACAGAAATCAGACCACAGCACAGGCTAAGATCCATCACCATCAAAAGAACAGACTTGAGCTAGGGCTAATGTTCCTCACTCGCAGCCTTATTAAATCCAATTCACTAGACCTCTGATGTCGTGCAGTATCAAATTGCCTTTTAATTGTATGATCATTGTGCCTTAATTACCTCCTCGATCCACGGTGATAAGTGACTAATTGTTGTGTAAGGCTTGTTTGTATAATCTAGTGCAGTGCAGCTAAATGCAGTAGCTGCTGAGGGACAGATCACAATTTACTTGGGGACGGATGGTCCAAAATATGGGAGGATTGTCAAGCCTTTTTGTTTGCTTTGGGAAGGGTTGTGTGTTTTTTTTTATTGGGCACAGGGGATGGTATTGTGTTTTTTTCCCTGGTTTACATTGTCTTTTGCAGGTTTTACTATATAATTTCTTCCATCCTAGCCACATTTCCTTATCTGTTTGCATGCAGGTGTTTTGGTACTTCCTTTGTGCACTACACTTTTCCATGTGCTAACTTTTCTATACCACAGGTCAATAGCCTTTCAGTCTAACTGCCTATCCTGCCCTCTATCCACCATTTGTTTGTGAATTGTTTGTCCAGATCTTCAATAGGCTAACTAGCAATCATACCACATATAAAATCCTTCAAAGCTGCATCAATTTTCAATATGAATCCAGAAGAACAAATAGGAATAGCTGATAGGCAGCAGGTATATTTCACTGGTCATCCCCAAAGCCAACACTTCCTTTGGTCGCCTTTCCTTCCAGTTATCTGCTGCCAATGACTGGAACGAATTGCAAAAATCACTGAAGCTAGAGTCTTATATCTCCCTCTCTAACTTTAAGCATCAGCTGTCAGAGCAGCTTACCTATCACTGTACCTGTACCTGTACCATCTGTAAATAGCCCACCCTACTACCACATTCCCATATTGTTATTTATCCTCTTGCTCTATTGCACCCCAGTATCTCTACTTGCATATCCTCATCTGCACATCTATCACTCCAGTGTTAATGCTAAATTTCTATTGTGTTATTGACTGTACATTTGTTTATGTGTAACTCTGTGTTGTTGTTTTTGTCACACTGCTTTGCTTTATCTTGGCCAGGTCGCAGTTGTAAATGAGAACTTGTATTCGACTGGCCTATCTGATTAAATAAAGGTGAAATAAATAAAAATAAAATAAAAAATAAATAGGCAACAGAGAGGCCAGGTGCATCATTGCGGATTAAACAACAGTGAAGACATGAGAGACACACAGCTCAAAAAGCTCCCGATTTATCTTGTTTAGGGACAATACAATTATCCTGCCTAGATTCGCCTACAATGAATAATTGCATATTGTTTTCAAATGAGTACAAAATTCTACTCTAGGCTGCAGTGAAAATGTCATTTGAATAATGCCACAAAAGCCCTGTGATTTGAATGTTTCATATTCAGACCCCTTGACTTTTCCACATTTTGTTTGTTATGAAACAAACAAAAAAATTGAAAATGTTTACGGAATATACTGTTTATATATAAACTGAAATATCATATTTACATAAGTATTCAGAGCCTTTACTCAGTACTTTATGAAGCACCTTTGGCAGTGATTACAGCCTTGGGTCTTCTTGTGTATGACACTACAAGGTTGGCACACCTGTATTTGGAGAGTTTCTCCCATTCTTATCTGCAGATACTCTCAAGCTCTGTCAGGTTGGATGAGGACAGCGATTTTCAGGTCTCTCCAGTGATGTTTGATCGGCATCAAGTCCGGGCTCTGGCTGGGCCATTCAAGGACATTCAGAGACTTGTCCCGAAACCACTAATGCGTTGTCTTGGCTGTGTACTTAGGGTCATTGCCCTATTGGAAGGTGAACCTACGCCCCAGTCTGAGGTCCTGATCACTCTGGAGAAGGTTTTCATCAAGGATCTCTCTGTACTTTGCGCAATTAATCTTTCCCTCGATACTGACTAATATCCGAGTCCCTTCCACTGAAAAACATCCCCACAGCATGATGCTGTCACCACCATAGTTCCCCGTAGGTATGGTGCCCAGTTTCCTTCATCAATCAAATGTATTTATAAAGCCCTTTTTACATTAGCAAATGTCAAAACCCAGCCTAAAACCCCAAACAGCAAGCAATGCAGATGTAGAAGCACAGTGGCTAGGAAAAACTCCCTAGAAAGGCACATAACCTAGGAATAAACATAGAGAGGAACCAGGCTCTGAGGGGTGACCAGTCCTCTTCTCAAATCAAATTAAATCACATTTTATTGGTCACATACACATGCTTAGCATATGTTATTGTGGGTGTAGCAAGTGCTTGTGATCTATTGTGTTATATTCTCCTACATTCATTTCAGTGGATGATAGCGGGGTGAATAGAAAGTGGCTTGGGTGGTTGTTGTCCTTGATGATCTTTTTGGCCTTCCTGTGACATTGGGTGCTGTAGGTGTCCTGGAGGGCAGGTATTTTGCCCCTGGTGATACATTGGGCAGACCGCACTACCGTCTGGAGTACCCATTTGGTTGCGGGCAGTGCAGTTGCCATACCAAGCGGTGATACAGCCTGATAGGATGCTCTCAATTGTGCATCTGTAAAAGTATGTGAGGGCTTTAGGTGACAAGACACATTTCTTCAGTCTCCTGAGGTTGAAGAGGCGCTGTTGCGCCTCCACTGCGGTCCCGTCCATGTGGATAGGGGGTTGCTCCCTCTGCTGTTTCCTAAATCCATGATCATTTCCTTTGTTTCTTTGATGTTGAGTGAGTGGTTTTTTCCTGACACCACACTCCCAGAGCCCTGCCCTCCTCCCTGTAGGCTGTCTCGTCATTGTTGGTAATCAAGCCTACTACTGTTGTGTCATCTGCAAACTTGATGATTGAGTTGGAGGTGTGCTTGGCCACGCAGGAGGGGGCTGAGCATGTACCCTTGTGGGGCCCCAGAGTTGAAGATCAGCGAAGTGGAGATGTTGTTTCCTACCTTCTCTACCTGTGTGCGGCCCGTCAGGAAGTCCAGAACCCAGTTGCCAGGGCGGGGTTCAGACCCATTGCCTTGAGCTTGATGGTGAGCTTGGAGGGTACTATGGTGTTGAATGATGAGCTATAGTCAATGAACAGTATTCATACATAGGTATTCCTCTTATTCAGATGGGATAGGGCAGTGTGCAGTGTGATGGCGATTGCATCGTCTGTAGATCTATTGGGGCGGCAAGTAAATTGAGGTGGCTCTAGGGTGACAGGTAAGGTAGAGGTGATATGATCCTTGACAAGTCTCTCAAAGCACCTGATGATGACAGAAGTGAGTGCTACGGGGCGATAATCATTCAGTTCAGTTACCTTTGCTTTCTTGGGTACAGGAACAATGGTGGCCATCTTGAAGCATGTGAGGACAGCAAACTGGAATAGGGAGAGATTGAATATGTCCGTAAACACAACAGCTAGCTGGTCTGCGCATGCTCTGAGGATGCGGGAAAGGAATTGCGATGGTTAAAATGCTTAAATGTCTTACTCAAGTCAGGCACAGAGAAGGAGAGCCCACAGTCCTTGGTAGCGGTCCACGTCGGTGGCACTGTTATCCTCAAAGTGGGTGAAGAAGGTGTTTTAGCTTATCCGAAAACAAGACGTTGGTGTCCACGACATGGCTGATTTTCCTTTTGTTCATGATTGTTTGTAGACCCTGCTACATACATCTCGTGTCTTAGCCGTTGAATTGTGACTCCACTTGGTCACTATACTGACATTTTTCCTGTTTGATTGCCTTGCGCAGGGAATAACTACACTGTTTTTATTCTGCCATATTCCCAGTCACCTTGTCATGGTTAAATGCGGTGATTCGCACTTTCAGTTTTGCATGAATGCTGCCATCTATCCACGGTTTCTGGTTAGGGTAGGTTTTAATAGTCACAGTGGGTACAACTCCTATGGGTACAACTCCTACTCTCCTATGCACTTCCTGATGAACTCAGTCACCGTGTCAGTATATACATCAATGTTATTCTCTGAAGCTACCCGGAACATATCCCAGACCACGTGATCAAAACAATATTGAAGCGTGGATTTTGATTGGTCAGATCAGTGTTGGATAGTCCTTAGCACAGGTACTTCCTATTTGAGTTTCTGCCTATAAGAAGGGTGGGAGCAAAATGGAGTCACGGTCAGATTTGCCAAAAGGAGGGCGGGGGGAGCCTTCCCGGAAGATGGAGTAACAGTGGTCGAGTGTTTTAGCAGGATGAGTACTACAGTCGATATGTTGATAAAACTTTGGCAGCCTTTTCCTCAAATTTGATTTGTTAATTCAAATCCCCTGCTACAATAAATGCAGCCTCAGGACATGTGGATTCCAGTTTGCATAAAGTCCAGTGAAGTTCTTTGAGGGCCCACGTGGTATCGGCTTGAGGGGGGATATACACGGCCGTGACTATATGCGAAGAAACACAACATGCCTACCACTTTGAAGATCCAAAATATGTTTTATTGTGAAACAAACAATCGAAGTCAAAAAACAGAAAATTTGAACGTGCATAACTATTCACCCCCCAAAAGTCAAACCTTGGTAGAGCCACCTTTTGCAGCAATTACAGCTGCAAGTCTATTGAGGTGTCTCTATAAGCTTGGCACATCTAGCCACTGGATTTCTGCCGATTCTTCAAGGAAAAACTGCTCCAGCTCCTTCAAGTTGGATGGGTTCCGCTCGTGTACAGCAATCTTTAAGTCATACCACATATTCTCAATTGGATTGAGGTCTGGGCTATGACTAGGCCATTCCAAGACATTTAAATGTTCCCCTTAAACCACTAGAGTGTTGCTTTAGCAGTATGGTTAGGGTCATGTCCTGCTGGAAGGTGAACCTCCGTCCCAGTCTCAAATCTCTGGAAGACTGAAACAGGTTTCCCCTCAAGAATTTCCCTGTATTTAGCGCCATCCATCATTCCTTCAATTCTGACCAGTTTCCCAGTCCCTGCTGATGAAAAACATCCCCACAGCATGATGCTGCCACCACCATGCTTCACTATGGGGATGGTTTTCTAGGGGTGATGAGAGGTGTTGGGTTTGCGCCAGACATAGGGTTTTCCTTGATGGCCAAAAAGCTACCTTTTAGTCTCATCTGACCAGAGTACCTTCTTTCATATGTTTTGGGAGTCTCCATCATGCGTTTTGGCAAACACCAAACGTATTTCTTTCTTTAAGCAATGGCTTTTTTCTGGCCACCCTTCCTTAAACCCCAGCTCTGTGGAGTGTACTGCTTAAAGTGGTCCTATGGACAGATACTCCAATCTCTGCTGTGGATCTTTGCAGCTCCTTCAAGGTTATCTTTCATCTTTTTGTTGCCTCTCTGATTAATGCCCTCCTTGCCTGGTCTGTGAGTTTTTGTGGACAGCCCTCTCTTGGAAGGTTTGTTGTGGTGCCATATTCTTTCCAGTTTGTAATAATGGATTTACTGGTGCTCTGTAGGATGTTCAAAGTTTGGATCTTTTTTATAACCCAACCCTGATCCTGGTCCTTCTGTAGCTCAGTTGGTAGAGCATGGCGCTTGTAACGCCAGGGTAGTGGGTTCGATCCCCGGGACCACCCATACGTAGAATGTATGCACACATGACTGTAAGTCGCTTTGGATAAAAGCGTCTGCTATATTTATTATTTCATATATTTACATCTCCACAGCATTGTCCCTGAACTGTTTGGAGAGCTCCTTCATGGTGCCGCTTGCTTGGTGGTGCCCCTTGCTTAGTGGTGTTGCAGACTCTGGGGCCTTTCAGAACAGGTGTATATACTCTGAGATCATGTGACAGATCATGTGACACTTAGATTGTACACAGGTGGACTTTATTTAACCAATTATGTGACTTCTGAAGGTAATTGGTTGCACCAGATCTTATTTAGGGGTTTCATAGCAAACGGGGTGAATACATTCGGAGCGCACCACTTTTCCGTTTTTTATTTTGTAAAAGTTTTGAAACAAGTAATTTTTTAAATTTCACTTCACCAATTTGGACTATTTTGTGTATGCCCATTACATGTAATCCAAATAAAAATCAATTTAAATTACAGGTTGTATTGCAACAAAATAGGAAAAATGCCAAGGGGGATGAATACTTTTGCAAGGCACTGTACACCATGAGTCATTGATCATGAAACCCCCACCCCTCTTCTTCCCGGAGAGATATTTATTCCTGTCTGCAAGATGAACTGAGAACCCAATTCGCTGGATGGTGGTGTGCAGACTAGATGACCACTCTGAGTACCTCTCCTTCGCCGGTGTTGTTTAGGGTCGGCTTCTGGAATCAGTTCAATCGCCATGGGGGTGCGAACAAAGGATCAGTTTCGGGAAAGTCGTATTCCCAGTCGTAATCCAATAGTTCAATAGTACTGTATGTAATGACACAAACATGGCACAGCCAGGTGGAGATTATTTCAGTACATGGCCAAGATGTTCAACCGTTCATAGATGACCAGCAGCGTCAAATAATAGTAATCACAGAGGTTGTAGAGGGTACAAAAGGTCAGCACCTCAGGAGTAAATGTTAGTTGGCTTTTCATAACTGAGCATTCAGAGTTTGAGACAGCAGGTGTGGTAGAGCGAGAACAGGTCAGGGTGAACAGGTCAGGGTTCCATAGCCGCAGGCAGAACAGTTGAAACAGGAGGAGCAGCACAACCAGGTGGATTGGGGACAGCAAGGAGTGATCAGGCCAGGTAGTCCTGGGCATGATCCTATGGCTCAGGTATTTCGGGAGGGGAGGCAGGGAGAGGGAGAGATAGAGAATTAGAGGGAGCATACATAAACTCACACAGGACACCAGGTAAAACAGAATTACACCAGATATAACAGACTGACCCTACCTCCCGGCACAAACTATTGCAGCATAGATACTGGAAGCTGAGACAGGAGGGGTTGGTACCCCCAGACAGGGCCAACCAGTCAGGATATATAACCCTCCCCCCACTTTTCCAAAGCACAGCCCCCACACCACTAGAGGGATATCAGCAGACCACCAACCTACTACCCTGAAACAAGGCTGATTATAGCCCACGAAGATCTCCTCCACTGCACGAGTCAGAGACAGGGCTTTAACTCCTCTAGCTCCACAATGAGATAGGGTGCAGGCCAGGCAGTAGGTTTTCAGCCAGGCTTCCAGCTTAGTGGAGTCTGCCACTAGCATAGTCAGTATTGTCAGCTCAGCTATCCCTATTGAGACTGTGTCTGTGCCCCGATCTAGGTTTGGCAAAACTTAACATGGCGGTATTCGCTTTAGCAATCTCACTGGAATAAAGACCCCCTCTATTCCAGTCATTATTGAAAGAGATTGTGATATCTCACATCTCAAAATAGGGCTATTTAATGTTAGATCCCTCACTTTCAAGGCAGTTATATTCAATGAACTAATCACTGATTATAATCTTGATGTGATTGGCCTGACTGAAACATATCTTAAGCCTGATGAATTAGGTTTAATTCATCAGGCTTCTCTTCCAGGTTCCAGTAGTGACCATAACCCCTGTGCATCTCGCGGAGGTGTGGCTAACTTTTATGAAAACAAATTTCAATTTACAGAAACAAAATGACTTTTTGAGCTTCTAGTCATGAAAACTATGCTACTCAATCACCTTTTATAGCTACTGTTTACAGTTCTCCTGGGTTGTATGCAGTGTTCCTCACTGAGTTCCCTTAATTCCTATCAGATCTTGTAGTCATGGCAGAAAATATTCACATTTTTGGTGACATGAAAAGTCCACAGACCCACTCCAAAAGGCTTTCGAAGCCATCATTGACTCAGTGGGTTTTGTCCAACAGTCTCCGGGCCTACTCACTGCCACAGTCATACCCTGGACCTAGTTTTGTCACATGGAATAAATATTGTGGATCCTCAAAGTCCTAGACTATCGGACCACCATCTTATTACGTTTGCAATGACAACAAATAATCTGACCCCAACCAAGGATCATCAAAAGCCGTGCTATCAATTCTCTGACAACCCAAAGATTCCTAGATGCCCTTCCAGACTTCCTCCAGCTACCGAAGGATGTCAGAGTACAAAAATTGGTTAACCACTTAACAGAGGAACTCAATTTAACTTTGCGTAATACCCTAGATGCAGTTGCACCACTAAAAACAGATACAATTTCTCACAAGAAACTAGCTCCCTGCTAGACAGAAAATACCCAAGCCCTGAATCAGAAAACTGGAATGGAAATGGTGCTCCACCAAACTGGAAGTCTTCCGACTAGCTTGGAAAGACAGTACCATGCAATATCGAAGAGCCCTCACTGCTGCTCGACCATCCTATTTTTCCAACCTAATTGATGAGAATAGGAACAATCCAAAATGTATGTTTGATACTGTCGCAAAGCTAACTAAAAAGCAGCAGTCTCTTCAGCAGTGATGAATTCATGAACTTCTGTGACGAAAAGTTCATGCGGTGACGTGACTTTCATTAATGTGAAAACTAAAATCATTCCTTTCTTAACAAAAATTATTTCATAGTTTGTCGTATTGTATTCACAATGTATTGGATGGAAACTTGACAGCCAAAGGGGGTTTCATACAGGTTTGAATAAAATCAGAAAATGACAAGCAATATGACATGATTATTCTTTAGATCCCCACTGACCATTCTTTACATTCCTATCTTAGAAATATTGTTCCAGTATTCACTTTTTGGGTGTTATAGTTTGGCAGCAAAGTATTCGGTGGGAGAAATGCATTCCTTTTTTGATACTGAAGAGCAGGAGGGAGATTCCCTCCTCCCTAATTTATGACAGAGTGTTAAGGTGTCAAAACCGGCCCAGCCCCCCTTTCCTCTTCTGTGGGTGAGAGGGGTCTGGTCATCGTCAGCCATTTGCCAAGCTGATCTGAGGCCTTGGATCTTCAGCCAGGAGAGTCATGACAATCATGATCATTAGAAATCAAGTTATGGACTCCTCTTCGAATCTGCGTATTTCTCCAAAGCTCAGTTCTCCTAAATCTGCACAACACTGCCAGGACCTAGGATCAATGGAGACACTCAAGTTTTTTTTATCCTACATCTCTTGACACGTTCATGGAAATTGTCATCGCCTCTAAACCTTCAAGCTGCATACTGGACCCTATTCCAACAACACTACTGAAAGAGCTGTTTCCTGTACTTAGCTATGATGAACATAATAAACGGCTCCCTTTCCACCAGATGTGTACCAAACTCACTAAAAGTGGCAGTAATAAAGCCTCTCTTGAAATAGCCAAACCTTGACCCAGAAAATGTAAAAAACGATTGGCCTATATCAAATCTCCATTCCTCTCAAAAAAATGTTTTATACTGTTGCACAGCAACTCACTGCCTTCCTGAAGGCAAATAATGTATACAAAACGCTTCATAGCACTGAGACTGCATTCGTGAAGGTGGTAAATTAATGGTGTCAGACCAAGGCTCTTATACATTCTTTTGGAGCAATTGGAACCTCTAATTGGTCAACATGGACCAGTTCTTGCTTTTTTTAGATCTTATCTCTTGGAAAGATATCAGTTCGTCTCTGTGGATGGTTTGTCCTCCGACAAATCAATTGTACGTTTCAGTATTCAAGGTTACGTTTTAGGACCACTATTGTTTTCACTATACATTTTACCTCTTGGTGATGTAATTCGGAAACATGTTAACTTTCGCTGATATGCGGACGATACACAGTTGTACATTTTGATGAAACATGGTGATGTCACAAAATTGCCTACCCTGGCAGCCTGTGTTTCAGACATAAGGAAGTGGAAGGCTACCCAGATAAGGCACTAAATCAACTTCAGTTAGTGCTAAACACAACTACTAGAATCTTGACTAGAACCAACAAATGTGATCATATTACTCCAGTGCTAGCCTCTCTACACTGGCTTCCTGTTAAGTATTGGGCTGATTTCAAGGTTTTACTACTAACCTACAAAGCATTACATGGGCTTGCTCCTACCAGAGAATCGCTCCACTGGGATTCTCAGCCCCTGACCCTATTACGGGGGCTGAGTCACGGGCTTACTAGTGCTCTTCTGTGATACTTGGCATTCAGGCCAATGAGTTCAATCTTAGTTTCATCAGACCAGAGAATCTTATTTCTCATGGTCTGAGAGTCCTTTAGGTGACTTTTGGCTAACTCTAAGTGGGCTGTCATGTGCCTTTTATTGAGGAGTGGCTTCTGTCTGGCTCCTCTACCATAAAGTCCTGATTGGTGGTGTGCTGCATAGATGCTTGTCCTTCTGGAAGGTTCTCCCATCTCCAAAGAGGAACTCTGGAGCTCTGTTAGAGTGACCATGGGGTTCTTGGTCACCTCTCTGACCAAGGCCCTTCTCCCTCGATTGCTCAGTTTGGCTCCTTCCATTGCTCAGCCAACTCTAGGAACAGTCTTGATGGTTCCAGACTTCTTCCACTTAACTTCTTATGGGCAGGTGGGACAGTAGCGTTCCACCTGGCCAACACCGGTGAAATTGCAGAGCGTGAAATTCAAACTACAGAATTATAAATATTTTTATTTTCATAAAATCACAAGTGTAATACATCAAAATAATTAATCCAGCCACTGTGTCAGATTTCAAAAAGGATTTATGGTGAAAGCACACTATGCATTTATCTGAGGACAGCGCCCCGCATACAAAAGCATGAAAAACATATTTCAACCATGCAGTTGCGCCACAAAAGTCAGAAATAACAATATAATAAATGCCTTGCCTTTGATGATCCAAAAGGTCCCAGATACATCACAAATGGTCCTTTTGTTCGATAATGTCCTTCTTTATATCCATAAAAACTCAGTTTAGCTGGCGTGCTTTAGTCAATAATCCACCCAGTTTCCCTCCATCAAAATGCATACAAAATGAATCCCAAATGTTACTAATGAACTTTTCCAAACAAGTAAAACAATGTTTATAATCAAACCTTAGGTACCCTAATACGTAAATAAACTATCAAATTTAAGACGGAGAATCGTTATTGTCTTTAGCGGAGAAAAATACCAAAGAACGCGTTCTCTTCCACTCGCTTGGAAAGACTACAGCCAAAATGGGAGCCACGTAGAAAAACTACAATTTCTGGCTCATTTCCCAACAACCAGCATGAAACTCTTTCTAAAGACTGTTGACATCTAGAGGAAGCCCTAGGAACTGCAATCTGGGAGGTTTTCGCCTTATAATAAAAGTTACAGCCATTGAAAACAGTGCTAGGACAACAACAAAAAAACATTTTTGGGATGGTTTGTCCTCGGGGTTTCGCCTGCCTTATCAGTTCTGTTATCCTCACATACATTATTTTAACAGTTGTAGAAACTTTAGAGTGTTTTCTATTCAAATCCACCAAATATATGCATATCATGGCTTCTGGGCCTGAGTAACAGGCAGTTTACTTTGGGTACGCTTTTCATCCGGATGTGAAAATACTGCCCCCTACCCAAGAGAGGTTAAGAATGATGGAGGCCACTGTATTCTTGGGTACCTTCCATGAGGTAGAAATGTTTTGGTACCCTTTCCCAGATCTGTGCCTCGACACAAGCCTGTCTCGGAACTCTAGAGACAATTCCTTTGACCTCATGGCTTGGTTTCTGCTCTGACATGCACTGTCAACTGTAGGACCTTATATAGACAGGTGTGTGTCTTTCCAAATCATGTCCAATCAATTGAATTTACCGCAGCTGGACTCCAATCAAGTTGTAAAAACATCTCAAGGATGATCAATAGAAACAGGATGCACCTGAGCTCAATTTCAGGACTCATAGCAAAGGGTCTTAGCAAAGGAATTTCTGTTTTTTATTTGTAATACATTTGCAAAAATATCAAAAAACCTGTTTTCCCTTTGTCATTATGAGTTTTTATGTGTCGATTGATGAGAAAATGGTTTTATTTAATTAATTTTAGAATAAGGCTGTAACATAGCAAAATGTGGAAAGAGTCAAGGGGTCTGAATACTTTCTGAATGCACTGTATATACAGGGTCAATTCCAGTACCATACAAAGTGCAGAGATACTGGATCGATAGAGGTAGATCTGTATGGGGTAAGGTGATTAAGCATCAGGATATATGAGAAACAGAGTAGCAGCAGTGCATATGATGATTGTATGTGAGTGGGTGTCCGTGTGTGTAGAGTCAGTATAAATGTATGTGCATATTATGTATGTGTTAGCAATGCAAATAGTCCGGTAGCCATTTGATTACCTGTTCAGGAGTCTTATGACTTTGGGGTAAAAACTGTTGAGGAGCCTTTTTGTCCTAGACTTGGCACTCCGGTACCACTTGCCTTACGGTAGTAGAGAGGACAGTCTATGACTGTGGTGGCTGGGGTATTTGACATTTGATTTGTAGGGCCTTCCTCTAACACCACCTGGTGTAGAGGTCCTGGATGGCTGGCAGCTTAGCCTCTAGTGATGTACTGGGCCTTATGCACTACCTTCTGTAGTCCCTTGCGGTCAGAGGCCGAGCAATTACTGTACCGGGTAGTGATGCAACCAGTCAGGAAGCTCTAGATGTTGCAGCTGTAGAACCTTTTGAGGATCTCATGACCCATGCCAAATCTTTTTAGTTTCCTGAGGGGGAAGAGGTGCTGTCACACCTTCTTCACTGTGCGTGTGTGTGGACCATTTTAAGTTCTTAGTGATTTGGAGACAGATGAACTTGCATCTCTCGACCCGCTATACTGTAGCCCCATTGATGTGGATTGGTGCATGCTTGACCCACTATACTGTAGCCCCATTGATGTGGATTGGTGCTCGACCCCCGTTTCCTGTAGTCCACGATCAGCTCCTTCGTCTTACCGACGTTGAGGGCAGTGGAGGCTGCTGAGAGGAGGACGGCTCATAATAATGACCGGAACGGAGCAAATGGAATGACGAATGATGTGTTTGATGTCAGGATTGGGGAGTAATGGATTAAATGTAATCCATTACATGTTAGGGATTACAAAAAAATTGTAACTGTAATCCGTTACGTTACTGGCAAAAATATTGTAATCAGATTACAGATACTTTTGAAAACTAGATGATTACCTTGAGGATTACTTTATCATTCTGAAAGGATGTTTGCAGAAAACAAATCTTTGACACTTCTCTGCTGTCTCAATGACATTCAAATCAGCATTGAAAAAAGGTGCAAGTTTAAGTTTGTTTCACATGAGAGAGTCTGACCACAAGTCAAAGACCACTGTGATGACACACCAGATGTGTTTGATGGAGAGCAGGAATATGCTTTTGTTCAAGGTTACAGTCCAAGCTATGTCTTCCAATGGTGCGACTGCTGTCAGCATCCAAAGATTATCCACCTTGAATAAATGCTTGGAGGTAAGGATGACAGCAGTGGTGTAGACTACGGCGATACAGATATCACGTATTATTGATATCTACATAGCGCATTGATGTGAATCGCACTGCTGCTCTCTTATTAAGTTATTTGCGCCTTACAGATTGTGGTTGTTGTGGATGGCTGTTCACAAATCTAAATGTGTATTTGAACCCAATAATGGTTGAATTCAATAAGTTTAAGCTGCCTATCAACCATTGTTTTTGAAACTGGTGGACAGCCAGTGAAAAATGCATTCTTGCAACAGTTGCCTATAGCAAATGCAGCATATGGCATTAATTTCTCACATTGAAATAATATTTTCCAGCAGTGCTCAAAGCATACTATTCCATGAGCGCAGCATTTATTTTTCTAATCAAATCAAATGTTATTTCTCACACGTACTGAATACAACTGGTGTAGACCTTACCGTGAAATGCTTACTTACAAGCCCTTAACCAACAATGCAGTTCAAGAAATGGAGTTAAGAAAATATTTACTAAATAAACTGAAGTGAAAAAAAAAAAAAAGTAACAAGAAAATGACATAACAATGACTTGAATCAATGAGCCCAATAAGTCCTACATGACAACAAAATCATAATAAACAGAGTAGGGCTGGCTAACATACATTTTTGTATTTTCTAATGCTTCTTAAAGGGGAAAGTAATCTAAAAGTAACTGAATGTAATCAGATTACGTTACTGAGTTTGGGTAATCCAAAAGTTACGTTACTGAATTTGGGTAATCCAAAAGTTACGTTACTGAATTTGGGTAATCCAAAAATTACGTTACTGAGTTTGGGTAATCCAAAAGTTACGTTACTGATTACAGTTTTGGACAGGTAACAATAACTGTATCATTGGCACAAAAATTTAGAAAATCGGATTTCTCCCTTGCTGATTATTGTCTGCTCTGATCGTAGTGTAATGAAACAGGCAGGGAGAGTGAGCTCGTCTGTGGTGATTGGCGAATCCTCAACCTTCTGGGCTGTAGTCCTGTGTGGCATCAACTGTGCCACAAAAGCAAAAAAGCACATTTATAAACCCAGAGTTGCTACAGTTATTGTTATTTGTGGTCGTAAACTTTATTTTGAGTTAATTCTATGAGGGGGGAGGTCGTGCAATGGTCCTTCTGTAGCTCAGTTGGTAGAGCATGGCGCTTGTAACGCCAGGGTAGTGAGTTCAATTCCCGGGATCACCCATACGTAGAATGTATGCACACATGACTGTAAGTCGCTTTGGATAAAAGCGTCTGCTAAATGGCATATATTATATTATTATTATAAACCCTCCCTTAACCCTGACGACGCTGGGACTCCCGGTCACGGCCGGTTGTGTCACAGCCTGGGATCAAACCCGGGTCTGTAGTAACGCCTCAAGTGCTCCAATGCAATGCCTTAGACCGCTGCGCCACTCGGGAGGCCCTAGAAGAAAACATTTCAGTTCACCTTACATTTCAATGGTGCACCAGCTAAATTCTACGGATTCTATTTATAGGTTTTAAATGACTCCCACCCTGTATTCAAGACCATGTGTCTCAACCGATGGCGGGCACAACACTAACAACTGAAATGATGTGAAATAGGGTCGAAGCTACAACAACAACAACAAATCTGAGTTGAAGCATTTTTAGATAATTGACATGCAATTATTAAAAATGTCACTTTTTATAAAGATTTTTTTTTTTTTAATGAAATAGTTTGACGACACTGGATGTACAACAACAGTGATACTGCGACACTGCATGTAGATGATGACGCTTGAGGGATAGCAGTGCCTGTCATAGCACTGGTGATAATGATAGCAATTTGAATGGCAAAGGCCAGAGAAAGACCAGAGCGTCAAAAGGGTAGACACTAGACTAGAGGGCAGAGATCTTAGAAGCAGCAATGATACTATCACTCTGGGCGGCAATAGTGACATACATTACAATTACCAGGGCTGCAAACATGAACAGCCGCACATGATTCATCATATCTGGTCTCTCTGCACCCATTTACCATCCCAGATTCCTCTGGTATTGTGTATCGCTGTCACGTCTTCACTGTCTTCTATTTCTCTCTCACGGTTCCTACGCCAAAGTGAAAGGTCTCATTTCCATGTGAAGTGGAGAGGCGGCGTAGTACAAGCGTTAAACAGAAGAGCAGCTTAGCAGGAAGCAGAGCATGGAAATGGGCTCAAACCCTCTAATTCACTCACTGAGTCACTCACTTTCACATTGAATGTGCTCAGTCATTAGCCAGACTCTGGGTACACTCACACCTTCACTGACATTTCGACTGATTACGCTTTGAATGTAAATCACGCACTTAGTCAATATACAAGTTGTTTTTCAGATATACTGTACTGCTTGACAGTTGAAGAGATGTTTAACATTTCATGACATTTGCCATTAAACTAAAGAACAAAGTAGTCTGCCGCCCTATTAAAGAACAAAACTGACAGCACTAATCTTGCCCATAAATTTCACACATTTGTCAGTTATAGTATTATTGTATTTTTGATCCAATGAATGGTCAGTAAAGAAAGGGAGATAAATGAGCTATGTTTTTACCAGTGGTGTAAAGTACTTAAGTAAAAATAATTTGAAGTGCTACTTAAGTATTTTTTGCGGTATCTGTACTTTACTATTTATATTTTTGGCAACTTTTACTTCACTGCATTCTGAAATAAAATAATATAATTTTTACTCCATACAATTTCCCTGTCACCAAAAAGTGCTTACATTTTGACAGGAAAATTGTCCAATTCACACACTTATCAAGAGAACATCCCTGGTCATCCCACTGCCTCTGATCTGGCGGACTCACTAAACACAAACGCTTCGTTTGTAAATTATGTCTGAGTGATGAAGTGTGCACCTGGCTATCCGTCAATAAAAAATATTTTTAAAAATGTGCCGTCTGGTTTGCTTAATATAAAGAATTTCAAATTATTTATATTTTTGATACTTAAGTACATTTTAGAAATTACATTTACTTTTGATACTTAAGTATTTTTAAAACCAAATACTTTTAGACTTTTACTCAAGTAGTATTTTCATTTATTTTTATTTCACCTTTTTTAACCAAGTAGGCTAGTTGGGAACAAGTTCTCAGTTGCAACTGCGACCTGGCCAAGATAAAGCAAAGCGGTTCGACACATACAACAACACAGTTACACATGGAATAAACAAACATTCAATCAATAATACAGTAGAAAATTCTGTATACAGCATGTGCAAATGAGGTAGGATAAGAGAGGTAAGGAAATAAATAGGCCATGGTGGCAAAGTAATTACAATATAGCAATTAAACACTGGAATGGTAGATGTGCAGAAGATGAATGTGCAAGTAGAGATACTGGGGTGCAAAGGAGCAAGATAAATAAATACATATGGGGATTATGTAGATTGGATGGGCTAATTTACAGATGAGCTATGTACAGGTGCAGTGATCTGTGAGGTGCTTAAAGCTAGTGAGGGAGATAAGAGTCTCCAGCTTCAGTGATTTTTGCAGTTCGTTCCAGTCATTGGCAGCAGAGAACTGGAAGGAAAGGCGACCAAAGGAAGAATTGGCTTTGGAGTTGGCCAGTGAGATATACCTGCTGGAGTGCCTGCTACAGGTGGGTGTTGCTATGGTGACCAGTGAGCTGAGATAAGGCAGGGCTTTACCTAGCAGAGACTTGTAGATGACCTGGAGCCAGTGGGTTTGATGACAAGTATGAAGCAAGGGCCAGCCAACGAGAGCATTCAGGTCGCATTGGTGGATAGTATATGGGGCTTTGGTGACAAAATGGATGGCACTGTGATAGACTGCATCCAATTTGTTAAGTAGAGTGTTGGAAGCTATTTTATAAATGACATCGCCGAAGTTGGTAGGATGGTCAGTTTTACGAGAGTATGTTTGGCAGCATGAGTAAAGGATGCTTTGTTGCGAAATAGGAAGTCAATTCTAAATTTAATTTGGATTGGAGATGTTTAATGTGAGTCTGGAAGAAGAGTTTACAGTCTAACCAGATACCTAGGTACATATTCCAAACGATCGCTGCCCGCAGGCAGGTGCGGGCAGCGATCGTTTGAAGATCATGCATTTAGTTTTACTTGCATTTAAGAGCAGTTGGAGGCCACGGAAGGAGAGTTGTATGGCATTGAAGCTCGTGTGGAGGTTAGTTAACAGTGTCCAAAGAAGGGCCAGAGATATACAGAATGGTGTCGTCTGCGTAGAGATGGATCAAAGAATCACCGGCAGAAAGAGCGACATCATTGACGTATACAGAGAAGAGAGTCGGCCCGAGAATTGAACCCTGTGGCACCCCCATAGAGACTGCCAGAGGTCCGGACAACAGGCCATCCAATTTGACACACTCTATCAGAGAAGTAGTTGGTGAACCAGGCAAGGCAGTCATTGGAGAAACCAAGGCTGTTAAGTCTGCCAATAAGAATTTTGTGATTGACGGAGTCGAAAGCCTCAGCAAGGTTGATGAATATGGCTGCACAGTAATGTCTCTTATCGATGGCGGTTATGATATCGTTTAGGACCTTGAGAGTGGCTGAAGTGCACCGATGACCAGCTCTGAAACCAGATTGCATAGCAGAGAAGGTATGGTGTGATTCGAAATGGTCGGTAATCTGTTTGTTAACTTGGCTTTCGAAGACCCTAGAAAGGCAGGGTAGAATAGATATAGGTAGTAGCAGTTTGGGTCCAGATTGTCTCCTCCTTTGAAGAGTGGGATGACCGTAGCAGCTTTCCAATCTATGGGAATCCCAGATGATATGAAAGAGAGGTTGAACAGGCTAGTAATAGGGGTTGCAAAATTTTGGCAGATCATTTTACTGGGTGACTTTTACTTGATTCATTTTCTATTAAGGTATCTTTACTTTTACTCAAGTATGAGTAAAAGTACACTATAGTGGATCAGAGCTGGCTTCAGACCACTCCCATCCCCTTTCTAAAGGAAATAGGAATTGTCCATAAGCACACAGACTCTACAAGCACATCTGACCTCTGTTCTTCACACCCTGGGTATGTTATTTAATGTGTGAAACACTGCTTTGTTGACATCTTGAGAATCAGTATATCTAAAGCGAGAGAGAAAGAGGGGAAAAGAGAGAGAGAGAGAGAGAGAGAGAGAGAGAGAGAGAGAGAGAGAGAGAGAGAGAGAGAGAGAGAGAGAGAGAGAGACTGAGCTATGGGTCTTGTCTCTGAGGCTGAGCAACAGCTTGTGAAGGATAGGTTAGAACGAGGTTAGTAGAGAAGAGAGAGACACTAGATTGGTTGTAAATATCTCTCTGACCTCTGGCTCCTTTCCAGACTATTTTTAAATGGCTCTGGTCCAACCTCTCCTTAAAAAGCCCAATCTAGAACCCTCCTCACTGAGTAATTATAAAATTGCTTTTTCATACAAGATTTTAGAAAAGTTGTTTTCAAGCAATTGGTGGCTAATTTGATTATCAACAACTTATTAAAACAATTCCAGTCAGGCTTACACTCACTTCACAGCACGGAATCTGCTTTATTGAAAGTCAGTAATGACCTTCTTCTGTTGGCTGCTGATGCTGGTGAATACTATATTCTAGTTATTTTGGATCTCAGTGCCACGTTTGATACTATCGACCATAACATCCTTGTTGACTGGCTGGAGAGGTAGGTGGGAATCTCTGGTGTTGTTCTCGATTGGTTCAGGTCATATCTATGTGGCAGACATTTCTCAGTGGCAATAGGTGTGGTTCAGTATCATCCCCAGAACCTATTCACTATGGTGCCCTTTAGGGGTCAATTCTGGGCCCCATCCTTTTTTCCCTGTACATGCTTCCACTTGGTGACATAATCCACAAGCATAACATTCAGTTTCACTGCTATTCGGACGACATGCAGCTTTATTTACCAATCAGACACAGTGACCAAGCTAGCGTAGCTACCCTTCACAACTGTCTTGCTGACATCAAATGTTAGATGTGAAATGTTAATTTTAAGAAATCTCAATGATAAGAAATCAGAGATTGTTTTATTTGGCCCCCACCTTGCTGAACCCAGATTGGAAATAACCTTTGTCATTTGTCCACCAATGTCAAGCCTACGGCCAGAAACCTTGGTGTCTTCTTTGACCCTGACCTAAGCCTCGAGCTGCATGTAAAGAAGCTTGTCCAGTCCTGCTTTTATCATCTAAGAAATATAGATTAAGTCAAGTATTTTATATCAGTCACTGATCTGGAGAGTGTTATGCCTTTAGATGTTCAATTGGGTTCAAGTCCAGGCTCTGGCTGTGCCACTCATGGACATTTTCATAGACTTGTCCCGAAGCCAGTCCTGCATTGGCTTGGATGTGCACTTCGGGTTGTTGTCCTGTTGGAAGGTGAACCTTCGCCCCAGTCTGAGGTCTGAAGCACTCTGGAGCAGGTTTTCATCAAGGATCTCTCTGTACTTTGCTCCGTTCATCTTTCCCTCGATCCTGACTAGTCTCCGAGTCCCTGCCGCTGAAAAACAACCCCAAGAGCATGTTGCTGCCACCACCATGCCTTCAACTGAAATGTGTCTTCCACATTTAACCATAATCAGAGAGGTGCGGGGGGGGGGGGGGGGTCTGCCTTAATCAACATACACGTCTTCAACACCCGGGGAAGAGTGAGTTAAATGCCTTGCTCAGGGGCAGAACCTTGTCAGCTCACGGATAACCTTTTGGTTACTGGCCCAACGAATTAAGTGTAATGTTGGAGAATAAGTGTCACGCCCTGGTCAAAGTATTTTGTGTTTATCTTCATGTATTGGGTCAGGCCAGGGTGTGGCATGGGTTTTTGTATGTGGTGTATATATATTGGGATTGTAGCTAGTGGGGTGATCTAGCAAAGTCTATGGCTGTCTGGAGTGGTTCTCAATCAGAGGCAGGTGTTTATCGTTGTCTCTGATTGGGAACCATATTTAGGCAGCCATATTCTTTGAGTTTGTCGTGGGTGATTGTCCTTAGTGTCCTTGTTCCTGTCTATGTGTTAGTGTACACAAGTATAGGCTGTTTTGGGTTTCGTTACGGTTTTTAGTGTTTGTATTTAGATTCGTGTTACGTTTGTTTATTAAATTATGGATCGCAATCTACACGCTGCATTTTGGTCCGACTCTCCTTCACCACAAGAGAACCGTTACAGTAAGGCACAGAGCGAACAGAAAATGAATTGGTGTATATGGCCCCTTGATGCCCAGTTAGGCATACAATACAGGCGCCATAGAGATTATTAACTGGTCATCAAATTGGCAGATTAATTCATCAGTCAAACGATGTCAAGATGGTAAAAACATCTCACTCAGACTTAATTTTCAAGTAACAGTGCATAAATATTTTCCAACTAACATGCAGTAATTGGCTGTGGTGATGAAGTTGTATACTTGCACTGTTGTTTCCTTATAGCAACTCTCCCAGTTAATATTCAGTACTTTCCAGTCACTTCTTTGCTTTATGGGACATAGAGAATAAAAACACAATGCATCTCAATAGATCATGCCGTTCTAAGGATGGTCTGCCATTTAAACAATGTAGCATTTGACCATGAGAATGAAGCTAATTGTTTCAAATGGCAGCTTATGTAAGAGTATTAATGTTTCGTTTCTACATGGATACATCCAATATTATGCACTGATGAAGTCTGCAATTTAAATAGAAAGAGAAAGAACTGGGAGTAAAAACATGCAGAGATGTCAGCCTAGATTTCAAATTCAAAGATGTTGTTCAAATAGAACATGACTTCATGACATGAGCATTAGAGTTTTGTCTGAATTGAAATTAGATTTAGTTTGCTCCAGTGATTCTGTCTCCAAAAATGGTTTCCCTTCAATGACAACAATATGATAACTATGACAACCCATTGTCACATGGTGGTCCTGCGTGGCTCAATAGGTAGAGCATGTAGCTTGGGTTCGATTTCCGCTGGGGCCACCCATAGGTAAAATGCATGCATGCATGACTGAAAGTCACTATGGATAAAAGTGTCTGCCAAAGGGCATTATTATTATTATTATTGTTATATATTATTTACAGGAAACAGAAAGATACAAGTTCAAGTCAACTACTCTCTACCAGGAAGAGGGGCCTTAGTCAGACATTTTTAAGGAAAAAAATAGGGCTATTCCTCAGTGAATCACTTTGGTTGAACTGGAACTCATTCTGTCAAATGTTCATCTTACAATAACGTTATACAATGTTACAATGTCATTAGCCCATAAATTACAGGGTTGCTCTTCCTGTCAGTGTTGAGGGATTTTATAGCAACAAGGATCCTTCGATTCTACGAAGCAACACTTTTTGAGGGGTCTTTCAATCTAATTGTGTTCATTCAATCTAATGCACAGGTCAGAAGTATGGAAGTAGGCCTGCATATTTAAATTAAATGTCAGAGAGATGACAAAGCATTAATATGCAAATATCTCTTCAGAATGTCAGTGGAACACAAAGCAAGATTAATGATGACAAAGAGTTGAAAAGATGAAGAGAAAGTTCCCCCCAATTAATCACGGCTTTCAATGCCAGAGCCTGAATGGAAACTTATTTGCAGTACATCCAATTTAGTATTGATTTTTACATTTCAAATGTAACCTTTATTTAACTAGGCAAGTCAGTTAAAGAACAAATTATTATCTACAATGACGGCATTTTATTTGAAAGCCATCTATGTCAAGCATGAGCAACTCGAAAACATTTTTTATATTTAAAGGATGACACAAATAAATGTGTGTTTTTTCTCACTTTTAACCCAATTCTCAGATGTTGTTGAGGCTCTTTTGTAGTGCACGAGCGACCTCTGCTGGTCATATTTTAAATAACCAGCACCAAGCTGCTTCCCCTTGTGTTCCCCTGTAAACAAAACAACTTGGTAGCCCATGGAGGTGCTGTCGATCAGAAATGTCCCGTGCGAGAGGCAGGTTGAGGTTTCCAGGGTTAAAGTAGTGCAGAAGTTGTCATATGCTGAGGCAGTGAAGAAAGTAGAGGAATATGGGTCAAGGCGGAGGGATCCTGAGAGGAGTGGTGTGAGGAGTAGATCTGTACGGGAACAGAGGGATAACCCAAACAAGTGATATTTGATTCAGTAAGATTGGATTTTGAGCATTAATAGCAATGGTTATCAACTGTACTGCAGGGATGGAACGTAAATCGCATAAAATTGAGGTTGTGGTGGCAGCTACAGAGGTATTTGGGTGTGAAAGACTTGACATCAGAAGAGTTACAGGGTGTGTTAAGTGGGGGTCAAATCAAATGTTATTGGTCACATACACATGGTAAGCAGATGTTAATGTGAGTGTAGCGAAATTCTTGTGCTTCTAGTTCCAAAAGTGCAGTAACATCTAACAAGTAATCTAACAAATGTACAACAGCTACCTTATACACACACACAAATGTAAATGGATGAATAAGAATATGTACATATAAATATATGGATGAGTGATGGCCGTGTAAAGGGACTAGTGATTTATTAAATAAAACCTTTATTAAATCCATTTATGAAATGTATTAAAGTGGCCAGATATTTGAGTCTGTATGTTGGCAGCAGACACTCTATGTTATTGATGGCAGTTTAACAGTGATGGTCTTGAGATAGAAGCTATTTTTCAGTCTCTGTCCCAGCTTTGATGCACTGACCTCACCTTCTGGATGATAGCGTGGTGAACAGGCAGTGGCTCGGCTGGTTGTTGTCCTTGATGATCTCTTTGGCCTTCCTGTGACATCGGGTGCTCTAGGTGTCCTGGAGGGCAGGTAGTTTGTGCAGACCGCACTACCCTCTGGAGAGCCTTACGGTTGTGGGTGGAGCAGTTGTCGTACCAGGCGGTGATACAGCCCGACAGGATGCTCTCGATTGTGCATTTGTAAAAGTTTGCATGTTTTAGGTGACAAGCCAAATGTCTTCAGCCTCCTGAGGTTGAAGAGGCGCTGTTGCGCCTTCTTCACCACACTGTCTGTGTTTGTGGACCATTTCAGTTTGTCCGTGATGTGTACGCCAAGGAACTTAACATTTTCCCCCTTCTCCACTGCTCTACCGTCAATGGGGATGCTCCCTCTGCTGTTTTCTGAAGTCCACGATCATCTCCTTTGTTTTGTTGATGTTGAGTGAGAGGTTATTTTCCTGACACCCTACTCCGAGGGCCTTCACCTCCTCCCTGTAGGCCGTCTCGTTGTTGTTGGTAATCAAGCCATCCTTTCAGGTTGATGACCTGGGGGAGGACTAAATATATTTAAATAGTGGTGTAGGGTAGTGTTAGATAGTAGGATATTTGTTCATTTTTTTTCAATGAAAGTATAAGGGAGTTATACTTCAGTCTGGTAGGTAGCGGTAATGCAACATTTATTGGATGCAAACCTCCGTTAAACCTCATCAAAGAAGAAGAGATTCTGTCGGTTCTGAGTAGAGGGAGTACAGGTACAACCGGAAGTACCTTTTCCATAGCAGGTTAAGATCATTTACACAGCAAGTTAGGAAAAGGGTTAGCTAAAATGCTCTCCTAACCTGCTACGAAAAGTGTACTGGCATGGAGCTTTGAGTTGTACTTTTATAGCTTTCATAGCTTAGCATTTCTAAATTTGTCAGTATGAAAGACTCAACTTGTCAGTTGTATGTTCTGCAGTACCGCCCGGAAGCGCATGGAGTCTTTCCTGATTCAAGAGGTGGGGACCAAATTTGCAGCCAAACAAGATGTTAGTGGCTAGACAGTAGTCAAACACCAGTGAGTAGGCTACAATATTAGACTAGCCAGTAATAATGTGCAAGTAATCTATGAAACACGAGCCAATAAAGTAAACAGCTTCCTTTTCTGTAAAATGGTCCTCATCGACGCAGTCGGCAATCTAGCTGGAAGCTTGGGCAACGACTGCACATCCGTATTGCGTAGGCTACTTGTAATAAAGCCAATTGTTAATCCTGGCTCGGGATTCATATTCTCTTCTTAACAAGTGATGACTACATGATTGAGTTATTCTTATCTTACACTTAAATGAATAATGTTGCCCGGGTGGATCACATCACTGGACAAGTGTTCTTCACCACCTCCATTGGAATAAAGCAAGTGAGGGATCTGAAACTGCAGAGGCTGTTTCTACTTCTAAAGCAACACTCGCCTCTCTGCCCATACAGATAGGCCTACCCAATGGAGGGATATGTATACTTTCTGATTGAAAGGAGGAAGCTGCAATTATATGTTTTGGATTTTTTACTGTCTTTCACAGTATTTCTTTTTCAGTCACTCTCATCTACAACAGCGTCTCAGATCCAGTTAAGGCTTATGGGTGATGGGAGTGACTGGACCAGAGCTGTGCTGTCATGGAGGCGCCTGCAGAGGGTGCTGATGATGAGAAGTGACTGTACCACGAGGGTGGCCCTACCAGGGAGGAAGAGAAGGAGAAAGAGTTCTGTTGACCAAATGGAACACAGAAGCGGGCACTAGATGGAGACAGCCGAGGGTTTGGACTGAGCAGGGATCACATGTCATCAATAGAAGAATAGAAGTGGGAACTGTAGTACATTATAGAAGGCAGCGGTGGTAGAAAGACATCCCTTAATCAAATTTTATTTGTCACATACACATGGTTAGCAGATGTTAATGCGAGTGTAGCAAAATGCTTGTGCCTCTAGTTCCGACCATGCAGTAATATCTAACCTAACATCTAATCTAACCTAACAATTTCACAACAACTACCTTATACACACACGTGTAAAGGAATGAATAAGAATATGTACGCAAAAACAGTGTTATTCAGAGTGAGCAGAGTACAGTGGAGCCCTGTCCAGACACTTCTCTCCCCAGGTATGTGCAACTTTACTTCTCATACACCAAGGGAACTTCACCGTATGACTTGCAAAATGTGTAGCAGCAGGTGTTAATTGTCTGGTAGGTTTAAGGATATTGTGTTTTTTTTATGTGGGTAGAGGTGTCTCTCTGTCTGGGATCTGAGTAGGATCATTGGAGCAGCAGCAAGGAGACAGATGAGCTGGAGAGCAGAGGAAACCGGATCTGGAGGTAATTAGTAACCTTACATCATCTTAACATGGTCATAAGCATCATTGGATGATTACCACAACCTGTGAGGAGATTCTCATATTTATTTGCCTGTCCCTGCCAAGTGTCAAAGTATCAGGTCCATTGCACTAATCTGTAGTCCTGCATGTAGACTATACTGTGTATACACTGAGTATACAAAACATTAAGAACACCTGCTCCTTCCATGACACAGACTGACCAGGTGAAAGCTAGTATCCCTTATTGATGTCACTTGTTAAGTCCACTTCAATCAGTGTAGATGGAGTGAAGGAGAGAGGGTAACAAATATGTTTTAAGCCTTGAGACATTTGAGACGTGGATTGTGTATGTGTGCCATTCAGAGGGTGAATCGGCAAGACAAAAAATGTAAGTGCCTTTGAACAGGTGATGGTAGTAGGTGCCAGGCACACCGGTTTGTGTCAAGGACTGCAACACTGCTGGGTTTTTCAAACAACCGTTTCCTGTGTGTATCAAGAATGATCCACCACCCAAATGGCATCCAGCCAACTTGACACAACTGTGGGAAGCATTAGTCAACTGTGGAACATCCCTGTGGAACACTTTCGACACCTTGTAGAGTCCATGCCCCGATGAACTGAGGCTGTTCTGAGAGCAGGGGGGGGGGTGGTGGGGGGCTGTACAGTAGCGTGCTATAAATGACAGAGTTTAGGCTCTACACTTCACAGCACTGTATGGGTTTTGACTGACAACCAGTCTTACCTTGAGCACCTCATGCGACAAAAAGTTGCCCCATCCCTCCTGCTAACTGGGCAACTTTTGCAACTTTTTTTTTTGTCTTGAGTGAGGGAAATGCTGTAAATTCAGAGGACTCGATGTATTTAGAGAGATGATACGTTGAGAATTATAATACATAACCGCTTTGATGTCGTACAGGCAACCCAAACACCCGTGAGGGAGTCTATAAATGTGCACTCCGCATTTCCATATCATAAAACTCAGTGTCAACGTTTATGATCACTATGTTTGATGTACAGTTACAAGATGACATGGTGTCATACCCTGGGTTGTTCTGATCTGAATTGTTTATCTATTGTGAAGAAACGTTGCTGCAGAACACGCCCCTGTATGCACTCATTACTTCTTTCTTTGTGCACAAATTACGATTTGTTTCTTTGAATTGCCTTGTGAAAGCCTAACACTGTATGTTTTTATATATATATATGTGTATATATATATATATAATATAACTTAGCTAGGCATGTTGATAATATAACAAGGTTTCAAATGATGCCCATCTGACCCAGATTGTGATTTATATGTTGGTAAATACCCATAGTACTTGTGTGATGCGGGGTTGCATTCCAAACAAAACAACTACTACAAGTAGTTTTCTCTCTCTAGTGCCTCAACGGCTCAGCTAGGCGAGCTCAAAAAAGCACGTTATAGTTGAAGACTCTTCTTTGAGTCATAAAGGTGCATTGAAATGACTGAATTATACATTGGAGAGGTGTCTGTGGCAACTTGGAGTCCTCTCACTCAAACCCTTGTCATTTATTGTGTTATGTTGCACCTACCCACATTTTCCAGGAACATCAAACCCAAGTGTATTTGTCACATGCCCAGAATGCAATGCGGAGTAAGAACAGTTTTTTTTATCAAAAAAGAAACAGTCACACTATAAAATAACAAGGCTATATACAAGGAGTCAAGGTGCAGGGGTACGAAGGGTACATGGTAGTTGAGGTAATATGTACAACATGCGATGACCACTGGGTCCTCTCCTCAAGAACGTGTTCTTGCCCTCTGTGTCGTCAACCATATTGAATGTTTATGGTTTCGTTTTGTTAATCTCTTCTAGTTGAGTATTTCTAATAGCGTATGGTTTCATCTAGCTCTCCAGGCTTCCTTTAGCCAACTGAAACTATATGAAGACTATGATATCCACTATAGCCTGGCCTTTCTGTCTGACATCGAGGTAGCTACCACAGGGCATGGAAGGAGTTTGTGTTTCGTCTCATCTTTCTCTCTCTGAATATATTCCTCTCTTGATGTTTGGTCGTGTTCTGTGCTAACATCAAAAGGCCCAAACATCTTGTTCTCACGTCCTTCTCTTGGCCAGGTGTGTTCTGAATGTTTCCTCTCTACTCTCTCAATCAACCTGGCTCTTGTGTGATAGACGCAACGTGTGGAGTGGGAACTATCACGTGAGACTCCTGAGGAAAACCTTTACACAGATCCCCTTTGAATGTTATGTGGGATGCTTACGGTAGCTTTTTGTTGGTGCTGCAGTGAGGGGGAAGTAATTGACAGAAAAAAAGTTGTAAACATGCTGATGCTTTTATAATGACATGTATATGTATTTCCACTGAAATACAGAGCCGTTGGAAAGTATTCAGTCCCTTTGACTTTTTCCACATTTTGTTTACGTTACAGCCTTGTTCTAAAATGGATAGTTTTTTATACATTTTTGCAAATGTATTGAAAATAAAAAACAGAAATACCTTATTTACAAGAAGACTCAAGGCTGTAATCGCTGCCTAAGGTGCTTCAACAAAGTACAGATTAAAGGGTCTGAATACTTATGTAAATGTCATATTTCTTCACCAAAAGAAAGATGCCCAGGGTCCCTGCTCATCTGTGTGAACGTGCCTTAGGCATGCTTCAAGGAGGCTTAAGGACTGCAGATGTGGCCAGGGAAATAAATTGCCATGTCTGTACTGTGAGACACCTGAGACACCTGAGACACCTGAGACCTCACTGCTACAGGGAGACAGGATGGACAGCTGATTGTCCTCGCAGTGGCAGACCACGTTTAACACCTGCACAGGATCGGGACATCCGCACATCACACCTGCGGGACAGGTACAGGATGGTAACAACAACTGCCCGAGTTACACCAGGAACGCACAATCCCTCCATCCGTGCTCAGACTGTCCGCAATAGGCTGAGAGAGGCTGGACTTAGGGCTTGTAGGCCTGTTGTAAGGCAGACATCACCAGCAACAACGTCGCCTATGGGCACAAACCCACCATCGCTGGACCAGACAGGACTCACAAAAAGTGCTCTGACGAGTCGCGGTTTTGTCTCACCAGGGGTGATGGTCGGATTTGCCTTTATCGTCGAAGGAATGAGCGTTACACCGAGGCCTGTACTCTGGAGCGGGATCGATTTGGAGGTGGAGGGTCCGTCATGGTCTGGGGCGGTGTGTCACAGCATCATCGGGCGGAGCTTGTCATTGCAGGCAATCTTAACACTATGCATTACAGGGAAGACATCCTCCTCCCTCATGTGGTACCCTTCCTGCAGGCTCATCCTGACATGACCCTCCAGCATGACAATACCACCAGCCGTACTGCTCGTTCTGTGCGTGATTTCCTACAAGACAGGAATGTCAGTGTTCTGCCATGACCAGCGAAGAGCCCGGATCTCAATCCCATTTAGCACATCTAGGACCTGTTGGATCGGAGGGTGAGGACTAGGGTTATTCCCCCAAAAATGTCTGGGAACTTGCAGGTGCCTTGGTGGAAGAGTGGGGTAACATCTCACAGCAAGGACTGGCAAATCTGGTGCAGTCCATTAGGAGGAGATGCACTGCAGTACTTAATGTAGCTGGTGGCCACACCAGATACTGACTGTTACTTTTGATTTTGACCCCCCCCTTTGTTAAGGGACACATTATTCCATTTCTGTTAGTCACATGTCTGTGGAACTTGTTCAGTTTATGTCTCATTTGTTGAATCTTATGTTCATACAAATATTTACACGTTACATTTTCTGAAAATAAACGCAGTTGACAGTGAGAGGATTTTACAAATGCGCTGTATGTATGACTTTATATCATTGTGGTTCATTCTGAAGTATGGAGATGAGATCAAATGTTTTAGTCGTTGTTTTCCTCATTTACTGTATGCATTATGATATTTGTTTACTCCCATGCAGTAAATTATTCTGCGTTAATTCCTCCTCATTTTCGTCCTACTGTATCTTTGAAGAGATTATACTTGGAAAGTTATTTTAATCAAGTTAATATAGACTACAATAATAAGGAATTGCTTTACTGTTTTTTCTAACCTGCTTACTGAATAAGCTTGAAGTGCTAGAAACAAAAAATACAATGAGTCAAAAACTCTGGACCTACTTTGGCATTAGTGAATCCAATCACTAAACAAAGTGTATCAAGTCAAAGTGCATAAGAAACGGTTCTGTAAAATAAGAAAACAAAACAAAAACCACTCGGTTTTCCTCGCTAACAGTTCACAATAACCTTGTCAAGAATACATCTTGTCTTTTTAACAAATAAATACTTACAATACTGTCCACGGGCCACAACAAATGTGCACACGTGGGACGGGTCATGTTCTCCCCTCTAGAATTTGAAAAATGATAAAACCCCATTTAATGTCATTATCACAGCAATGATAATATTTTCCCTCAAAACCGAAAATAAACTTTCATTTTGAAATGTAGCTCACACTTCAGATATCTTGTAAAACTCAACAAGGTGTTTTCGAGAGTAACTTAATGCAACTAGCAGTAGCTAACCACCAACATCCGATTACAATCTGCAAACATCAAGTCTAATTTAATCATCCTAACTAAATATTACAAAGTGAACTGTTGTACATTGCAAAGGATGCTTAATATGTATAACTGTACAAAGCTGCATTAAGAGTCATATTTACCCATACATTTCACGAGAAGCTACGATGGACCCCAAACATTCTCAGGCGGCTTGGCTGCTACCAACAAGACTCTCACTCTACATGTGATATCCAAGAATACCTTGCACGCATTATTTACTGATCTCAGTGCAATCTAGTGGAAATAAGGGACAGTGCCATCTAGTGGAAATAAACTAATACAGCTATGTGCTTTTACCACCTGGCTACATAAGTCTTTAACACTAGAACCGCCAATGGCCACTGACTTTTGATTTTGTAAATGTCCTCCTCCCTGACTTTTGATTTTGTAAATGTCCTCCTCCTCTGACTTTTGATTTTGTAAATGTCCTCCTCCTCTGACTTTTGATTTTGTAAATGTCCTCCTCCTCTGACTTTTGATTTTGTAAATGTCCTCCTCCTCTGACTTTTGATTTTGTAAATGTCCTCCTCCTCTGACTTTTGATTTTGTAAATGTCCTCCTCCTCTGACTTTTGATTTTGTAAATGTCCTCCTCCTCTGACTTTTGATTTTGTAAATGTCCTCCTCCTCTGACTTTTGATTTTGTAAATGTCCTCCTCCTCTGACTTTTCCTAAATGTGTGTATTTGACACTGCTCATTTGCCATACTTTTTGACTGTGGACCCGAAGCATAAAGAGAAGACGCGAATGATTCATGCGTAAAGGCACGAGTATAAGGGCACAATCAACCAATGACTGTTTTTATATCTTGTCATGCATACATTTCCACAAATATTTCGTTATGCGATTAATCCTTTACAATTGTTCATCCATTGATGCTTTCGTTTAGGAATGCAGCAAATAATTTCACCTGTGCACCTGGCTGGTTGTTATTATTATTATCATGTTTTTCATTTATACTTAGCTGTAACTGAACTTTATGAATTACTATTACTTAACTCTATTACTAATCGAATCTGCAAATAAAGCTGATCAAATTGATTAACTGTAATGTTTTTATTGTAAGGGAAACTAAAATAGGCTATAGGCGTATATACGTTTTTTCTAGGAATTATACAAAACATATAATCAATCTAACAAATAACTATTTTGTTGTGGTTCGTGTCCATTTATTTATTCCTGCAATTAATAATTTACAATAGTTTATGCACTATTTTTCAAGCATTTATTATCAAGCATGTTTGCGTGCCTTGCGGGTTGATATGTATATGCTAAAGAGGATGCCCGGCAACGTTCTCTACCGGGTCCTTATATGCTGAAAGGCCAGGCGGTTCTAGTCTTAATTAACTGTATTATCACTTATCCCAATTCCAGAAAGGCTCAAATAAACATTCAGGATACAGCAAAAGTTGAGAGGAATTGCTTATTGATTGATTAAAATCAACAAAATGCATGTGTGGGCGCTTGTGTTCTCCATGTGGGTGAGACCCTGGTTCTGCTGCTTAGTCCCCAGCTCTTCCTGCCTGCTGAAGAGAAAATCACACCCTCACACACTCAGGAGAGGATACTGGGATGGGGTTAGGAACTGATGTGGACCCCTCACTCACCCCAAGCTTTTTCCCCTTACGGAAGCCTTAAGGCTACCAAAGAGTGAGCCTGGGAGCTATAGACGCCCTCATCCACAAGTATGTCAAGATACAGACTGCTGCTAACAAACTCAAAACCTGCTTTGTGGATCCTGAGTGTGAATTTTTAGGAGATGGATACACTGGATTCAAGAGACACACACACACAGACTACTCGCACAACACAGAAAATCATTGCATCATTTTGGCATGGTTAGAATTTGACCAACTTCTACTCTACTAGTTACCACGATATGAAGCTAAATGCATAAAAGTCATAGTATGTCAAACCCAGTTTTGGTAATACTTTTTATTTATGATTTCATTGACTTTGCAAATGATTTGAGGAAATAATGCATCTTTCAAGAGTTCCTCAGTTTCTCTTCTCAGGAGGCGTATTCTGAAATTCTCCAACTCTATTTACCAATCAGACCGCATGATGCACATCCAACAAATATCCACTGTCTGGGGTTATGGCAAATGTTCACTGATAGTTTCAGTGGATGTATTCTGTAATCTAAGGTAAATACACTCAGATTAGGGTCCACCAGGATCGGGGTTCATATCCATTAATGAGGGAGATGTGGACTTGGATTTAGGTGCATATCCACCGAGGTTTTGGTCTGTCTCCACTGCGATCAGGTTCATATCCATTGACGAGGGGAAGTCTTGACTTGGGTTTCGGCACATATGTACAGGGGTTTGGTCTGTGTCCATTGATAAGAGAACTAATAAATATCCACAGATGGGTTCCCTTACAGTTTTGGTTAGAGATCTGATAAGGCCTCTGCTATTCTAAGTATATTCTGATATACCCATTATAGTCAGAGTACATGTCCATGTCAGTTTTGGGCCACATCTTTCTAGAATTGTATATTCTTTTCTATAGTTACTTTCCTTTCAAATAACTGTTTTTGTCTGTCATTATAGATGATGTGCCAAGGCCTCTACCCCCCCCCCCCCCCACCCCAAGTTGTTTGACAATGACTTACATTTACACTGAATTCTGAGCATACATAAAACATATGTGCAAAGGTAGCAGTAGGCTGAATTACAAACATAATCACATAAATAGCACAGAAAAAGCATGGACGCATGTGTGTAGTTAAGGTTTAGGTAGTTTGGATAAAAGCGTCTGCTAAATGGCATGTACAGTGAGCTCCAGAAGTATTGGGACAGTGACAGATGGTTTGTTTTGGTTCTGTACTCCAGCACTTTGGATTTGAAACGATACGCACACATATCATACCACCTCCCCTCTTATTGTAATGGTGAGAGGTTAGCATGTCTTGGTGGTATAATATGTGTGTCTAACTTTCTCACTCATCAATATTCAGGATTCATTCAGGATTATCAGTAATCATGGTAGCATTCACATGAATGTAGAAGTGTTTAGAAACATGTTCTCTTCTTATTTACAATAAAAGCCACCCCATAATGACACGATACATTATTTACCATTAATTTCTATTGGGCACAAAATAATCTGAAACATAACCAAAACAAACAGCAAATGCATCTGACAAATGTTGTAAAGTCACTAGCTTGATGTAGCCATTCCGTGCTATGAAAATGGGACCAAATACTTAACCTTTTCCAACTTGAATACACACTTATATTTGTCCCAATACTTTTGGTCCCCTAAAATTGGGAGGGGGGGGGGGCTTATGTACAAAAAGTGCTGTAATTTCTAAACTGTTAACCCAATGTGGATGAAAATACCCTCAAATTAAAGCTTACAGTCTGCACTTTAGACTCATAGTCATTGTATACTTTCAAATCCAAAGTGCTGGAGTACAGAGCCAAAACAACAGATGTGTCACTGTCCCAATACTTTTGGAGCTCACTGTATATATTATGGTTCCATAATTCCAGGACGTTTTGCTCCATGGATTTAGATGCAGGGTCTAGTGGAAGCATGGTTGACGCCGCAGTGTTTTCAGACTGAAAATGCAGGAGTCAGCATTGTCCCAGGCGCCTGCTGCAGCTGTTTATGGGTTAGTCAGCCAGGTGACTGGGGGTGTTGGTTTGCAGGCCCTTGCTGCAGCTCAGAGTTGATGTGAAAGATGCAGTAAGAGGTGTGAAATGCTGTGAGGTTTCTGTCAGACTCAGTAAACACAGTAGACACAGACATCTTAGACTGCCTGTAGGCCCTTGCTGAGGCTTGGTTTGTGTGAGTGAGTGTGTGTGTGTGTGTGTGTGTGTGTGTGTGTGTGTGTGTGTGGGGGGGGGGGGGGGTGTAACACACAGCAAAATGTTTATCAAACGCAGTAAGGTGTGTGTCAAACACAGTCATTGGGGGCAGCCTTTCCCTTACCCTGCTGGGCTTTGCTGTTGCTATGGCTGAGGATGGGGAAAGTGGTGCACAGGCATCCAGACGCCACTGTCAGCCCCAGACTGAGCCAGGCACAGAAGCTGGACCAGCTGTAGCCATGCTCCACGTCAGCGGGTAGCCCGTAAATGAAGGGAGGGACCCTGGCCAGGTCGTAGGACACGTTGGCCGCGTAGGTACACAGGGAGATGGTGCAGAAGATCCCTGAGAAGGAAGAGGGACCCCAAGGAGAGGAGGAGAGTGTGTGTGAGAGAGAATCTGTGTTTATTTAAGAAAACGGTATCAGTAGGTGTGGTAAACTGTACCTGCCATGAGAAAGAGCAGCCCAGAGACGTGCTGAGTGAGACTCTTCTCCCAGGCGAAGCTGACAGACGCCACGATGCAGCCACACAACAGAACGGCTGCTGCCATACCCAGAAACCCTGCTGTGATCCGCCGCAGATCTGATTCAAGGAAGAGGAGGGGAGAAGCGGGTGAGCACTAATGCAAGAGACACTGTTTCCCTCTCTATAACCACTAGGGTTGCAAAGGGAGGGTATATTACTAGAAACTTTCAAATCTAGTGTGTAACGGCGTTCTTCGTTTGTAGAAAGAGAGTCGGACCGAAATGCAGCGTGGTTGTTACTCATGTTCTTTAATGAAGAGAATGACGATACATGAAATAACTATAGAAATACAAAAACAACTAACGGAACGTGAAACCTAATTACAGCCTATCTGGTGAACACACATAGAGACAGGAACAATCACCCACGAAATACAAAGCGAAACCCAGACTACCTAAATATGGTTCCCAATCAGAGACAACGAGAATCACCTGACTCTGATTGAGAACCGCCTCAGGCAGCCAAGCCTATGCAACACCCCTACTTAGCCGTAATCCCAATAATACAAAAACCCCAATACGAACCACAACATATAAACCCATGTCACACCCTGGCCTGACCAAACATATAACAACAACAAAAAAATACAATGACCAAGGCGTGACATAGTGGCCCTATTTGGGTACTTGAGATTATCACAAGTAAAATATATGAAAAGAAAATCCAGAAAATCACATTATAGGATTTTTTAGGAATTTATGTGCAAATTATGGTGTAACAAAAGTTTATCTCAATACTTTGTTATATACCCTTTGTTGGCAATGACAGAGGTCAAACGTTTTCTGTAAGTCTTCACACACTGTTGCTGGTATTTTGGCCCATTCCTCCATGCAGATCTCCTCTAGAGCAGTGATGTTTTGGGACTGTTGTTGGGCAACACGGACTTTCAACTCCCTCCAAAGATTTTCTATAGGGTTGAGATCTGGAGACTGGCTAGGCCACTCCAGGACCTTGAAATGCTTCTTACGAAGCCACTCCTTCATTGCCTGGGCGGTGTGTTTGGGATCATTGTCATGCTGAAAGACCCAGCCACGTTTCATCTTCAATGCCCTTGCTGATGGAAGGAGGTTTTCACTCAAAATACTCACTCACGATACATGGCCCCATTCATTCTTTCCTTTACACGATTTGTCGTCCTGGTCCCTTTGCAGAAAAACAGCCCCAATGCATTATGTTTCCACCCCCATGCTTCATAGTAGGTATGGTGTTCTTTGGATGCAACTCAGCATCCTTTGTCCTCCAAACACAACGAGTTGAGTTTTTACCAAAAAGTTATATTTTGGTTTCATCTGACCATATGACATTCTCCCAATCTTCTTCTGGATCATCCAAATGCTCTCTAGCCAACTTCAGATGGGGCCTGGACATGTACTGGCTTAAGCATGGGGGCACGTCTGGCACTGCAGGATTTGAGTCCCTGGCGGCGTAGTGTGTAACTGATGGTAGGCTTTGGTACTTTGGTCCCAGCTCTCTGCAGGTCATTCACTAGGTCCCCTTGTGTGGTTCTGGGATTTTTGCTCACCGTTCTTGTGATCATTTTGAGCCCACGGGGTGAGATCTTGCGTGCAGACCCAGATCGAGGGAGACTATCAGTGGTCTTTTATGTCTTCCATTTCCTAATAATTGCTCCCACAGTTGATTTCTTTAAACCAAGCTGCTTACCTATTGCAGATTCAGTCTTCCCAGCCTGGTACAGGTCTACAATTTTGTTTCTGGTGTCCTTTGACAGCTCTTTGGTCTTGGCCATAGTGAAGTTTGGAGTGTGACTGTTTGAGGTTGTGGACAGGTGTCTTTTATACTGATAACAAGTTCAAACAGGTGCCATTAATACAGGTAACGGTTGGAGGACAGAGGAGCCTCTTAAAGAAGAAGTTACAGGTCTGTGAGAGCCAGAAGTCTTGCTTGTTTGTAGGTGACCAAATACTTATTTTCCACCATAATTTGCAAACAAATTCATTAAAAATCCTACAGTGTGATTTTCTGGATTCTTTTTCTCATTTTGTCTGTCATAGTTGAAGTGTACCTATGATGAAAATTAGACCTCTCATCTTTTTAAGTGGGAGAACTTGCACAATTGGTGGCTGACTAAATAGTTTTTTTGCCCCACTGTGTATATATATATATATATATATATATATATATATATATATATATATATATATATATATATATATATATATATATGAATACATTTTTTTGGGGGGGGGGGGTTAAAGTATAAATGACTAAAGTTATGATCGATTGCCATAGATTGAAGAATATGGTAATTTTGGTAAATTGCTAAATGTAATTCATGTAAATTAACATATGCCCTCCTTTTTGAATGGAAAGTAGTAGGAGAGTAATAGGTGTCTGGATTATTCATTTAATGAAAGGCTCATTTGGGGGAATATCTTTCATAATGAGAAAATGTGTATACGTAAGAGGTGCCACTCATCCTGCTGAATGGTGCGGGTCAGGTTGAGCGGGATGTTGCGGAGCCGGATGGGCTGGGAGAAATGGTACTTGATGGTGATGCATCGCTGGGCTATACCTGCATAGAGACAAGAACTTTTGTGAACATAACGAGTAGCAGTAAAGGGCAAGTGTTTCTCAAGGAGTTTTGTCTTGAGAAAAGCTGTGGCTGTTAAGTATTCATTTACAAAGTGGACTCTCCTGTTTCATTAACATACTTCATAATAAGGTTTTTGAGGCTGTAAATGTGTATTCTGCCTATATCTCTGATGGGTAACAAAAAGGGGTTTCATTGTTTAAGTGATGTAATATTGTCCCCTTTCTCAGAGGCAGCAAAGAAGACTAACTATGGCAGGGATCTGACCTGCTCCCCTTCCACAAATACTATAGCTCTACCAATATTACAAAAAGTTGTCCTAATAACATTTTCGTTTTCACTTGCTATATTAATTAGACAACAACATTTTGACTTGAGAATCCGAGCTTTTGACTTTAGCGCGTCTATGGATTTAGTACATACGGAATTAATCACATATATTGATGCCACTTTCCATCCTCGTGCAAATGATATGGATCATAGGACTATAATAGTTGATATTTAACACGCAACGTTCCCTCGTTGCCTGGAGTGTGAAGTGCATACTGGGCTCGCATGGTGGAAATAACTTTCGTGTCAGGTCAATGTTAACAACGTTGATTTTCTGTCCGATGCAGTTTAAAACTGATCAGACCAGAGGTTCTTTTGAGGTCTGTATGATAGACACACGCAAGCGCGCATGCAACCTGCCTATCGTTATAGACAGAACTTTGCACGCCCATGGTTTACAGATAGGCTAGACCCACACATCTCCCCGAGGACAACATGATAGTTTAGAACATGTTTTGAAGCTAGACCTGTTGTTTATACACACTGAAATAACAACTAAAACAACTTTACATCTTGAGTTATGATGGGTTAAGTCAGTTGTACTAAGCTCATGAGTTTATTATTCAAGGGTCGATGGATGTATTATCTAATTCATTGAAAGACTATTAAACAGCAGTGCATATGACGGAATGTAACTTTTTAAGCATTTACATATAGGCCTACCATTGCCAGATGTTTAGGCCTATATCTCCAAGGGATGCGGTTTCACTGCACCGCACTGGACCCCGGGTCAAATTTCCCACAGCATCTCTTACCCTTGGCAATGAGGTTGTCGATGTCCCTGTCCTTTCCTAGATAATAACATTTCCTCCAAAGTCCAGAGTAAGTGGAGAATAGAGGCCGCCCGCATTCCGTTTCTAAAATTCCCATTCCCAAAATGGACCTCCAGTTTTCCAGGAGCTCCTCCTCTCTACTCCCGACGTGGATCGCCCGGAGCAGCGCCTGGTTCCTCCGAGGATTGCTGCTGTCCATCAGGGGCAGGTGATAGATGGGCATCCGCCGGTTCTTCTGGTCGTTGGCGTCCGGCCCGAACTGGTCGCAGTTCTGCCTGTGCTGTGTGGTGTCCGTCTCGTACCAGTGGTCGGTCATGATAGCGGCGATGAGAAGTGCCAGAGATGCCAGGCTCATGGACAAACTGATGGCCGTCACCAAGGTCTGTTTCTCCATCTTGTCGGCATTAACATTTGAAGATTCGGTCAGGGAAGTATCCGTCACTCCGTCCACCTCACTCCTCCATATCAACACGGGCTTGCAGGGCTTCATCATATTCTACATGATGCCGAAAAGGCTGTAAGGTCCTGGCATCTCCGGCTGGGTGCAGGCACAAGAATAACCTACCCGTGTTCCGCCACAAGAATAACCTACCCGTGTTCCTGTTCTCCCAGTTTGTCGATTCCCTTACTTCGGTTTATCCTATAAACATGGGATGAAGAGGTGTGTGTGCGTATATATGTAATCCTGTGCGCGGGCGAGTCTTGTGCGCTTCTGATTTCTAGGCTTGCGTTAATAAGAAAAAGAGGCGCGGTGCACAGAGTGCGCGATAAATGTCAAAGCTGTCATGCTCTCCTGTCAGTGCAGCTGCTTGTGTCATTACCAATAGACGTCCCTGTGGCATGAGAATTATGATATGTCTAACAATAATACTACTGATGATGATTATTGTTATTACAGCCTATTTAAAAAGGGGCAATCTGCGATTGTAGGCTACATCCGTTTTTTAAACTTTTTAAATAAATTAAATTTAGGCTACCCATTGATTCTTGAAGAATATAACTACCTCATCAGCTCACAAAATGTGTGTACCCCATCAGAACACAAAATATACGCTTATTTTTAAGCTACTCCGTTGTTTTTAAACAATTCTAAACAAACAGCTTCAAATCATGTTTAAAACGATCATTTTCTTCTCAAAGTTAAGCGCTTGCATCCATATAGATATGTATGAATTTGAGAATGGTACAATTTCTACAGCCCCAACCCTCAGCTGTTTCCCATAACGGGGTCGGGGTGTCACTTTGTAATTGCATGAGCTGCAGATTGCCACTTTAATAGCAACAATGTAATTTTGGGGGGTCACTATCATAACTTGTTTTCATCAAGCCTTCAGATATTTCATAGTTGAAGCACAGAACAACACTTCATCATAGTGCATTAAAATAGAAGGGTAGGCTATTTACTGATAAACATGATTTTCTGGATTTGTCAGATCAATGGATACTGCAAAATGGCATTGTGCAGAGACAGCTCCTTTCCAGTCCGCTGCATCAGCAGGCAGGGCATTGAGCGATATGGGGACATGGACATCTCTGGGCATGGAGCACAGAGGAAGTGCTTATGAAGATGTATTATAACACATATATATTTGGTTTCTCATTCAATGGGAGTTGGTGATAAGCACTCAGCAGGGCCCAGTGTATCAACCCGGCCCTCTGTAAAGTAAGAGCAAGTCTATGTAGCCTACATCATTAGGGAGTGGAACTTCAATACATCTTTCTTTCTGAGCTCTCTTTAATCAACATTTACCCTGAGCTTGACTTTCACCTTGTTACCCCTCCATCTTTTTCTTTTCTCTCTCTCTCTCACCCAGTTTGTGTGGGTGCACTAACTCAACTCAAATCAAATCAAATTTATTTATATAGCCCTTCGTACATCAGCTGATATCTCAAAGTGCTGTGCAGAAACCCAGCCTAAAACCCCAAACAGCAAGCAATGCAGGTGTAGAAGCACGGTGGCTAGGAAAAACTCACTAGAAAGGCCAAAACCTAGGAAGAAACCTAGAGAGGAACCAGGCTATGTGGGGTGGCCAGTCCTCTTCTGGCTGTGCCAGGTGGAGATTATAACAGAACATGGCCAAGATGTTCAAATGTTCATAAATGACCAGCATGGTCGAATAATAATAAGGCAGAACAGTTGAAACTGGAGCAGCAGCACAGTCAGGTGGACTGGGGACAGCAAGGAGTCATCATGTCAGGTAGTCCTGGGGCACGGTTTATCCTTTCCCTGCTATGTTGAACAACCATCCATTAAATAAAAGGCTGGATTCCTGCCCAGAGTATTCAGCAGAAATAAACTACTCCAGCTATTAGGTATAACATTTGAGGATATTTACTCTTCCCTGTTGTTGTGTTGATTGAGACAGGCAGACATGTAAAATGAAAGGTTTCCTTGCATTTGTAGAGTTGCATAATTAAAAGATAATGTACTCTAATTACAAAATTGTAAAAGCAACTATGGAGTGTATTGGCAAGCAGCTTCAGTGACAGTCCTGCACAAGGCTATTGTCACGACTTCTGCCGAAGTCGTTGCCTCTCCTTGTTCGGGCGGTGCTCGGCGTTCAACGTCACCGGTCTTCTAGCCATCATTGATCCTTTTTTCATTTTCCATTGGTTTTGTCTTGTCTTCCCACACACCTGTTTTCTATCCCATTCATTACCTGTTGTGTATTTAACCCTCTGTTTCCCCCTCATGTCTTTGTCAGAGATAGTTTTATTGTCAGTGTAGTGTGTTTGTTGTAGTAGGTGAGCATCGGGTCCTCGTACCCATGTTTGTTTGTTTATGTACATTTAGTGTTATGGAGCATACTCGTTGGACTTTATTAAAAGACTCCATTTTACACTCCATTTGACTCTCCTGCGCCTGACTTCCCTGCCACCTATTACACCTATGCATGACAGCTATTCCTCCACCTGTCACGTTCTGACCTTTATTTTCTTTGTTTTGTCATTATTTAGCATGGTCAGGGCGTGAATTGGGTGGGCAGTCTATTTTTGTTTTTCCATGTTTTGGGGTATTTCTATGTTTCGGCCTAGTATGGTTCTCAATCAGAGGCAGGTGTCATTAGTTGTCTCTGATTGAGAATCATACTTAGGTAGCCTGGGTTTCACTGTGTGTTTGTGGCTGATTGTTCCGGTCTCTGTGTTTTGCACCCGTTTATTGTTTTGTAGTGTTCATGTTTATCTGTTTTTATTAAACATGAATCAATACAACCACGCTGCGTTTTGGTCCTCCTCTACTTCACCACAGGAAAACCCTTACACCACCCAACTCAAGAGTGCATACAGAGTACTCTGTCGCACCACCACGGGGTGAAATTGTGTACAAAGGGTGTTCTTTAGGCTACTGTAGCTATTGTGTTACAAGTATTTATGTTCCAATTGTACCCGTGGACATCTACTTGGTTTGTCATAATTCTTACACAGCACTTCATCACAAGACCATGTTCAGATTCAGACAACAGTCATAATACGTTGGCTAGATAGAGAACGTGTCTGTGTGGTCTAACTTCGGTGTATCAACATGGCTGTCTGACCTCCATATTTACAGTACTTCATAAGTATAAGAACTTGAGGGTCAGTATTGGTCATATTATATGGTCGTTATCTATGTAGGCTCTACGCTGTGAATGAGACATGAAAAGGTTCATTGTATGGATGTAAAATAGAGAGAGGAGATAATTGGTGTAATAGTCAGTAGGTATTACTCATGAAGTAGTAGTTGGAATGTGGTTGACAAGCCCAGGGGAATTATATGCCATGCTTATCAGACTTGGGCTCCAAGATACTAGTCAACAACATCCAGACTAAAAAGTAGACAAATTAGATTATAAAACCCATTAGAGCACAGGAGTCAAACATCCGGCCTGCGAGGGGTTCCAATCCAGCCCACGGGTGGTTTGAGTAAAATTAATATATTTGTAGTACCAGTCAAAGGTTTGGACACACCTACTCATTCCAGTTTTTTTTCTTTTGACTATTTTCTACATTATATAATAATAGTGAAGACATCATAACTATGAAATAACACTTATGGAATCATGTAACAAAAAAGTGTTGAACATATCAAAATATATTTTATATTAGCCACCCTTTGCCTTGATGACTGTTTTGCACACTCTTGGCATTCTCTCAACCAGCTTCATGAGATAGTCAACTGGAATGCATTTCAATTAACAGGTGTGCCTTGTTAAAAGTTGTCACGTCCTGACCTTAGTTCCTTTTTTTATGTCTCTATTTTAGGTTGGTCAGGGCGTGAGTTGGGGTGGGCATTCTGTTTTGTTCTATGTTTGTATTTCTATGTGTTTGGCCTTGTAACGTCGTTCTTCGTTTGTCGAAAGAGAGTCGGACCGAAATGCAGCGTGGTTGTTACACATGTCTTTAATGAAGAGATTGCGATACATGAAATAACTTATACATATACAAAAACAACAAACGGAACGAAAACCTATTACAGCCTATCTGGTGAAACTACACAGAGACAGGAACAATCACCCACGAAATACAAAGCGAAACCAGGCAACCTAAATACGGTTCCCAATCAGAGACAACGAGAATCACCTGACTCTGATTGAGAACCGCCTCAGGCAGCCAAGCCTATACAACACCCCTAATCAGCCGCGATCCCAAATACTACAAACCCCAATACGAAAATACAATAACATAAACCCATGTCACACCCTGGCCTGACCAAATAATATAACGAAAACACAAAATACAATGACGAAGGCGTGACAGAACCCCCCCCCCTTCCCCTAAGGTGCGGACTCCTGGACGCACCTCAAAACCATAGGGAGGGTCCGGGTGGGCGTCTGTCCATGGTGGCGGTTCCAGCTCAGGACGTGGCCCCCACTCCATTAAAGTCCCAGTTCCTCCCCTTCGCGTCCTGGGATAATCCACCCTCGCCGCCGACCATGGCCTAATAGTCCTCACCCAGAACCCCACAGAACTGAGGGGCATCTCGGGACTGAGGGGCATCTCGGGACTGAGGGGCATCTCGGGACTGAGGGGCATCTCGGGACTGAGGGGCAGCTCGGGACTGAGGGGCAGCTCGGGACTGAGGGGCAGCTCGGGACTGAGGGGCAGCTCGGGACTGAGGGGCAGCTCGGGACTGAGGGGCAGCTCGGGACTGAGGGGCAGCTCGGGACTGAGGGGCAACTCGGGACTGAGGGACAGCCCGGAACTGAGGGGAAGCCCAGTACTGAGAGGAAGCCCAGTACTGAGAGGAAGCCCAGTACTGAGATGAAGCTCAGGCAGGTAGTAGGCTCCGGTAGATCCTGGCTGGCGGATCTGGAAGATTCTGGTTGACGAGCAGATCTGGAAGAGACTGATCAGATCTGGAAGAGACTGGTTGACTGGCAGATCTGGAAGAGACTGGTTGACTGGCAGATCTGGAAGAGACTGGTTGACTGGCAGATCTGGAAGAGACTGGTTGACTGGCAGATCTGGAAGAGACTGGTTGACTGGCAGATCTGGAAGAGACTGGTTGACTGGCAGATCTGGAAGAGACTGGTTGACTGGCAGATCTGGAAGAGACTGGTTGACTGGCAGATCTGGAAGAGACTGGTTGACTGGCAGATCTGGAAGAGACTGGTTGACTGGTAGATCTGGAAGAATCTGGTTGACTGGCAGATCTAGAAGATCATGGCTGACTGGCGGATCTAGCTGCTCTATGCAGACTGACAGCTCCTTGCAGACTGACAGCTCTGGCAGCTCCATGCAGGCTGACAGCTCTTTGCAGACTGACAGCTCTTTGCAGACTGACAGCTGTGGCTGCTTCATGCAGACTGACAGCTCTGACTGCTCCATGCAGGCTGACAGCACCCTGCAGACTGGCAGCTCTTTGCAGACTGACATCTCTGGCTGCTTCATGCAGACTGACAGCACCCTGCAGACTGGCAGCTCAGGCTGCTCCGAACAGGCAGGAGGCTCCGGCAGCGCTGTAGAGGAGGAAGGCTCTGATAGCGCTGAACAGACAGGAGACTCCAGTAGCGCAGGAGGGAAGGAAGGCTCTGGCTGTGCTGAACAGGCAAGAGACTCCGACAGCGCAGGAGTGAAGGAAGGCTCTGGCTGTGCTGAACAGGCGAGGCGCACAGAAGGCCTGGTGTGTGGTGCTGGAACTGGTGCTACAGGATTGAGGACACGCACAGGAAGCCTGGTGCGGGGAGCTGCTACCGGAGGACTGGTGTGTGGAGGTGGCTCTGGATAGACCGGACCGTGCAGGCGCACTGGAGCTCTTGAGCACCGAGCCTGCCCAAGCTTACCTGGCTCGATGCCCACTCTAGCCCGGCCAATAGGAAGGGCTGGTATGAACCGCACCGGGCTATGCACCCGCACTGGAAACACTGTGCGCTCCATAGCATAACACGGTGTCTGCCCGGTCTCTCTAGCCCACCGGTGAGCACAGGGAGTTTGCGCAGGTCTCCTACCTGGCATAGCCATACTCCCATTAAGCCCCCCCCCCAATAATTGTTTTGGGCTGCTTTTCGGGCTTCCATCCGCGTCGCCGTGCTGCCTCCTCATACCAGCGCCTCTCTGCTTTTCCGCCTCTATTTCCTCCTTGGGGCGGTGATATTCACCAGGCTGAGCCCAGAGTCCTTTTCCGTCCAGTTCCTCCTCCCATGTCCAATTCTCCAAGTGGTGCAGCCTCTCCCACTGCAACTTCTCTTCACGATTAACAGGGAGAGTAGGCTCAGGTCTGACCCTGACTCAGCCACTCTCTCTCTCTGCGCCCTCCCCCAAACAAAAACAACAAACGGAACGAAAACCTATTACAGCGTATCTGGTGAAACTACACAGAGACAGGAACAATCACCCACGAAATACAAAGCGAAACCAGGCTACCTAAATACGGTTCCCAATCAGAGACAATGAGAATCACCTGACTCTGATTGAGAACCGCCTCAGGCAGCCAAGCCTATACAACACCCCTAATCAGCCGCGATCCCAAATACTACAAACCCCAATACGAAAATACAATAACATAAACCCATGTCACACCCTGGCCTGACCAAATAATATAACGAAAACACAAAATACAATGACCAAGGCGTGACAGGCCTGGTATGGTTCCCAATCAAAGGCAGCTGTCAATCGTTGTCTCTGGGAACCATACTTAGGCAGCCTGGTTTCGCCCTTGAGTTGTGGGTAGTTGTTTTCTGTCGCTGTACCAGACAGGACTGTTTCGTTTGTTCCGTTTTGTTCTTTTTGTACTAGTGTATTTAAAAGATCATGAACACGTACAACGCTACTCCATGGTCCTCTCCTTCTTCCACCAACGACAACGGTTACAAAAGTAAATTTGTGGAATTTCTTTTTTCTTAATGCGTTTGAGCCAATCAGTTGTGTTGTGACAAGGTAGGGGTGGTATACAGAAGATAGCCCTATTTGGTAAAAGACAAAGTCCATGTTATGCCAACAACAGCTCAGTCCATCATTACTTTAAGACATGAAGGTCAGTCAATCTGGAAAAATATCAAGAGCTTGAAAGTTTCTTCAAGAGCAGTCGCAAAAACCATCAAGCACTATGATGAAACTGGCATTCATGAGGACCACCACAGCAACCCAGAGTTACCTCTGCTGCAGAGGACAAGTTCATTAAAGTTAACTGCACCTCATTGCAACCCAAATAAATGCTTCACAGAGTTCAAGTAATATACATCTCATCATCACCTGTTCAGAGGAGACTGCGTGAATCAGGCCTTCATGGTCAAATTGCTGCAAAGAAACCACTACTAAATGACACTAAGAAGAAGAGACTAGCTTTAGCCAAGAAACACGAGCAATGAACATTAGACCAGCGGAAATCTGTCCTTTGGTCTGATGAGTCCAAAATTTAGATTTTTGTTCCAACCGCCATGTCTTTGTGAGATGCAGAGGCGGTGAAAAAGATAATCTCCGCATGTGTGGTTCCCACCATGAAGCATGGAGGAGGAGGTGTGATGGTCTGTGATTTATTTAGAATTCAAGGCACACTTAACCAGCATGGCTACTACAGCATTCTGCAGCAATACGCCATCCCATCTGGTTTGAGCTTAGTGGGACTATAATTTGTTTTTCAACAGGACAATGACCCAACACACCTCCAGGCTGTGTAAAGGCTATTTGATCAAGAAGGAGAGTGATGGAGTGCTGCATCAGATGACCTGGGCTCCACAATCACCCGACCTCAACCCAATTGAGATGGTTTGGGATGAATTGGACTGCAAAATGAAGGAAAAGTAGCCAGCAAGTGCTCAGCATATGTGGGAACTCCTTCAAGACTGTTGGGAAAATATCCCCATGAAGCTGTTTGAGAGAATGCCAAGTGTGCAAAGCTGCCATCAAGGCAAAAGGTGGCTACTCTGAAGAATCTAAAATATATTTTGATTTGTTTAACACTTTTTTGGTTGCTACATGATTCTAGATGTTTTATTTCTTAGTTGTGATGTCTTCACTACTATTCTACCATGTGGAAAATAGTAAAGATAAAGAAAAACCCTTGAATGAGGAGGGGTGTCCAAACTTTTGACTGGTAATATATATACAGTTGAAGTCAGAAGTTTACATACACTTAGGTTGGAGTCATTAAAACTTGTTTTTCAACCACTCCAACAAATTTCCTGTTAACAAACTATAGTTTTGTCAAGTTGGTTAGGACATCTACTTTGTGCATGACACAAGTCATTTTTCCAACAATTGTTTACAGACAGATTATTTCACTGTATCACAATTCCAGTGGGTCAGAAGTGTACATACACTAAGTTGACTGTGCCTTTAAACAGCTTGGAACATTCCAGAAAATTATGTCATGGTTTTAGATGCTTCTGATAGGCTAATTGACATCATCAGAGTCAATTGGAGGTGCACCTGTGGATGTATTTCAAGGCAATATCTTCAAACTCCCTGCCTCTTTGCTTGACATCATGGGAAAATCAAAAGAAATCAGCCCCCCAAAAAAACAATTGTAGACCTCCACAAGTCTGGTTCATCATTGGGAGCAATTTCCAAACGTCTGAAGATACCACATTCTTCTGTACAAACAATAGTACGCAAGTATAAACTCCATTCGACCACGCAGCCGTCATACCGCTCAGGAAAAACAAAGCGTTCTGTCTCCTAGAGATGAGTGTACTTTGGTGCGAAAAGTGCAAATCAATCCCAGAACAACAGCAAAGGACCTTGTGAAGATGCTGGAGGAAACAGGTACAAAAGTATCTATATCCACAGTGAAACGAGTCCTATATCGACATAACCCGAATGGCCGCTCAGCAAGGAAGAAGCCACTGCTCCAAAACCGCCAATAAAAAGCCAGACTACGGTTTGCAACTGCACATGGGGACAAAGACCACGCTTTTTGGAGAAATGTCCTCTGGTCTGATGAAACAAAAATAGAACTGTCTGGACATAATGACCATCGTTATGTTTGGAGGAAAAGGGGGAGGCTTGCAAGATGAAGAACACCATCCCAAACGTGGAGCACGGCGTGGCAGCATCATGTTGTGGGGGTGCTTTACTGCACGAGGGACTGGTGCACTAAACAAAATAGATGGCTTCATGAGGAAGGGAAATTATGTGGATATATTGAAGCAACATCTCAAGACATTAATCAGGAAGTTAAACCTTGGTTGCAAATGGATCTTCCAAATGGACAATGACCCCAAGCATTCTTCCAAAGTTGTGACAAAATGGTTTAAGGACAACAAAATCAAGGTATTGGAGTGGCCATTACAAAGCCCTGACCTCAAGCCTATAGAAAATGTGTGGGCAGAACTGAAAAAGTGAGTTTGAGCAAAGAGACCTACAAACCTGACTCAGTTACACCAGCTCTTTCAGGAGGAATGGGCCATAATTCACCCAACTTATTCTGGAAAGCTTGTGGAAGGCTACCTGAAACGTTTGACCCAAGTTAAACAATTTAAAGGCAATGCTACCAAATACTAATTTAGTGTATGTAAACTTCTGACCCACTGGGAATGTGATGAAATAAATAAATAATTCTCTCTACTATTATTCTGACATTTCACATTCTTAAAATAAAGTGGTGATCCTAACTGACCTAAGACAGTGCATTTTTACTAGGATTAAATGTCAGGAATTGTGAAAAACAGAGTTTAAATGTATTTGGCTAAGGTGTATGTAAACTTCAACTGTATGCACACACACAGTACTGTGAAAAGGTTTAGGCAGGTGTGAAAATGCTGTGAAGTAAGAATGCTTTCAAAAATAGACTAAATCGTTTAAATTGATCAATTAACAAAACGCAAAGTGAGTGAACAGAAGAAAAATCTACATCAAATCAATATTTGGTGAGACCACCGGTTGCCTTCAAAACAGCATCAAGTCTTCTAGGTACACTTGCACACAGTTTTTGAAGGAACTCGACAGGTAGGTTGGCCCAAACATCCTGGAGAACAATCCACAGTTCTTCTGTGGATTTAGGCAGCCTCGGATGCTTCCCTCTCTTCATGTAATCCCAGACAGACTCGATGATGTTGAGATCATGGCTCTGTGGGGGCCATACCATCACTTCTAGGACTCCTTGTTCTTCTTTACACTGAAGATAGTTCTTACTGACTTTCGCTGTACGTTTGGGGTTGTTGTCATGCTGCAGATTTGCAAATAAATTCATAAAAATCCTACAATGTGATTTTCTGGATTTTTTTTTCTCATTTTGTCTGTCATAGTTGAAGTGTACCTATGATGAAAATTACAGGCCTCTCTCATCTTTTTAAGTGGGAGAACTTGCACAATTGGTGGCTGACTAAATACTTTTTTGCCCCACTGTATATGCCTACAAAATCCTGACTTTGTGCAAGTTTACCTAGAAGAATTAATGCTGTTTTGAAAGCAAAGGGTGGTCACACCAAATATGGATTTGGTTTTTAGATTGTTCTTCTGTTCACTCACTTTACATTTAGTTAATTGATGAATATAATCTATTAATAGGTCTATTTATGAAAGCATTCTTACTTTACAGTACTGTTTCACACTTGTCTAAAACTTTTTCACAGTACTGTGTGTGTGTGTGTGACAAAACAGCTTCCACTCTTCTGGGAAGGATTTCCACTAGATGTTGGAACATTGCTGTGGGGACTTGCTTCCTTTCAGCCACAAGAGCATTAGTGGGGTTGGGCACTGATGGCTGGCTCGCAGTCGGTATTCCAATTCATCCCGAATGTGTTCGATGCGGCTGAGGTCAGGGCTCTGTGCAGGCCAGTCAAGTTCTTCCACACCAATCACGACATGCCATTTCTGTATGGACCTCGCTTTGTGCACGGGGGCATTGTCATGCTGAAACCGGAAGGGTCTTCTTCAAACTGTTGCCACAAAGTTGGAAACACAGAACCGTTTACATTGTCTTGGTATGCTGTAGCTTTAAAATTTCCCTTCACTGGAATTAAGTGGCCTAGCCCTAACCAGGAAAAACAGCCACTACCAAACTTTACAGTTGGCACTATGCATTCAGGCAGGTAGCGTTCTCCTGGCATCTGCCAAACCCAGATTCATCCATCAGACTGCCAGATGGTTAAGCGTGATACATCATTCCGCGTTTCCACTGCTCCAGAATCGAATGGCGGCGAGCTTTACACCCCTCCAGCCGACGCTTGGCATTGAGCCTGGAGATTTTAGGCTTGTGTGCGGCTTTTCGTCAATGGAAAGTCATTTCATGAAACTCACGACGATCATTTTCTGTGCTGAAGTTGCTTCACACACACAGAAAACATCTTCCTAATATTGAGTTGCACACACCTCCTTTTGCCCTCAGAACAACCTCAATTCGTCAGGGCCTGGACTCTACAAGGTGTCGAAAGCGTTCCACAGGGATGCTGGCTCATGTTGAGTCCAATGTTTCCCACAGTTGTCAAGTTGGCTGAATGTCCTTTGGGTGGTGGACCAATCTTGATACACATGGGAAACTGTTTAGCATGAAAAACCCAGCAGTTCTTGACACAAACTGGTGTGCCTGGCACCTACTACCATACCCCGCAACCTGGTCACAGTGCATTTGGTATTATTCTGTGCATCAACTAAACGGAGTGTCTCGGATTTGTTTGTTTTGTATGGTATGTATTAATTTGTGGATGTCCATCCATTTCATATGATGTTACGAATTACAATTTGTGTGATATGTTACAAATTGCAATTTGTTGTGGCTAATGTTAGCTAGTTGGCTAACGCTAGCTAGATGGCTAACTTTAGCTGGGTTAGGGGTGAGGGTTGTCCGTAATGATATTTGAACACGTTACCTTTTGGGTTACTAGATGTTTGGGTTATACGCCGGCCCATCCACCCTCCATTTTTGCATTAAGTAACCTGTCTTATGTAACCATACCAAACGCTAACATACCATGCTAATTTGAATGTCATAAATCTTTTGTCTTGTCCATTCACCCTCTGAATGGCACACATACACAATCCATGTCTTAAGGCCTGAAAATCCTTCTTTAACCTGTCTCCTCCCTTTTTCATTTACACTGATTGAAGTGGATTTAACAAGTGACAATAAGGGATCATGGCTTTCACCTGGTCAAACTGTAATGGAAAGAGCAGGTGTTCTTAATGTTTTGTACACTCAGTATATTTTTGTACACTTTGAGGGGAAGCGAACTCAATATACTTTAAAATGACTAAAATCAAATCTGTATAGAAATGATAATGGACCTATATTCATAGAGTTTCTTTACTGCCCAGCTTGCTAATAATGACTGTGCACCACTGGCGACTGGTGGGAGGACGGCTCATAGTAATGGCTGGAACGGAATTAATGGAATGGTATCAAACACATCAAACACATGGTTTCCAGGTGTTTAATACCATTCCATTAACTCCATTCCATCCATTATTATGAGCCATCCTCTACTCAGCAGCCTCCTGTGCTGTGCACAGTCAATGGACCTACATTCATACAGTTTCTTGACTCACCAGCTCACTAATAATCACTAGACAGCCGGGGAGCATAAAAAATGCAAAAAAACGATAAATAGACCACTATTTTTTCTGTTGCACATTTTGACAGCAAGGAAAAACACATTTTCAGTGTGGCCCTCCGGGGCAAAATGAGTTCGGACACCCCTGCATTAAAGGTTGACTGATTTTCCCTTCCAATCTTCCTTGGGAGACTTCCTCCTTGAAACATCTTTACTGGGGGTTGATGAGTGGCGAAAGATTGACAGGTTGCACCAGTTGGCCCAGCTCTTCTTGCGTAACCAACATGTGACACACACAACATTAAAAGGCTAATGAAAGTACCCAGCCATGGACTAACACCCCCTATAGAGGACAATGATGATCTCCTGCTCATCTCCCCTTCAACTATTAACCCTATCACTCTTGTCACAAACCAATGTATAGAATTGTATATGATCAATTGAGTAATAGTAGTAGTGATTGACTTAATAATGCAGTTGAACAATACCTTTGAATACACAAACATGGGGGCTCGGTTAAATGATATATATATATATTTTTTTATCTAGCCAGTTTTGTGGACATCGTATAGGTCTCCTGTCGAAATCACTCTCAAAAGCCCTTCCATAAATGCATTCAGAAATAATTAAGCCCCAAGCACCAGCCTACACCAATCTTACATTTTTATAAAAGCCAAGGAGTTTGGGGCCCATATAATTTTCCGGCCATAGCCTATTTCATTCAGTCTTTATTGTCAGTCAGCCATCTGCCAGACTGCCACGGCACTGTAAAGCTGCTGGACACTTTCGCTCAGCCTGCTTTTTTTTAATGGTGAATGTGAGCTGCATTTTTGCGCATGCCCACTGAGCATTGGAAGCCATGTTGAAGTTTCAGTGGCTGGCTGTGCTTTTCTGACGCTTATGTTTTTAGGTTTGTTTTCTTCGATTTTTAGTATTGGTGACGTTCAACCATACCAGTCGGAACCATAAATTGGAGTTCTAAAGATGAATTCCTGCGTCGACCTATCCAGGCGCAATCCGCAGGAGGATTTCGAGCTAATTCAGCGGATAGGAAGCGGGACATACGGAGATGTCTACAAGGTAACTGCAGCAATAGCAGCCAGTAGCTAACTTGCTTAGCTATGTTGATACATTGTTACAGTAAAAACGACACGCACGTTACATTCATTGTTACGACAGAGTGTTCAAACTTACCTAATGACACACTAGAATGCATACTACGGGTTTGACACTAAAAACCTGTCGCTCAAGTGCTGGTGAATAGCTTTGCTTGGAGCGGTGGAAGGTAACCCTCCCTGGCCAGAATTCCATATCGCAATAGCGCCCAACAGATCATTCCTCTCGTTCTGTTTTGATCAACATAATTACACAGCCCGTAGTCACCCTTGGTCATTGGAGGAGGGAGGGGTGTTACGATGTTGCTTGCCTTTTTGTTAGTGTCTTTATATTGTGGTAGAATATCCCCGAAGGATTCAGTCTGGTTCCACACAACAGACAAGGCCCAGCGCCTACAGGCTCAATCGGGCAACAAGGGAAAGCTATGAATATTCAAGTTTAATTAGATTTTAGCCCTAAAAACAGTATATTTGATTCTATTTAATGAACACAATGATACGGTTTGTTTCGGGACTTTGCAATACTGTTTATGGTGTCAATTAGTCTTTCCTTTTGTTGATTAAACCATTATAAATGAACCACAATATTGTGGGAGGCAGTGACAACCATTACAGATTACATCTTCAAACACTCATTCACTATGCAGGTTCAGTCAAATAAACAAATGGAATATTTAGCTATTTTGTCTACCTAGTATAATCTTCACTTCACCCAGAGTAGGCCCATTAACACTCTTGTTGACATGATGCAGGGATGGGACACTCCAGTCCTCAGGGGCCTGATTGGTGTCACGCTTTGGCCCCAGCCCCAGCTAACACACCTGACTCCAATAATCAACTAGTCATGATCTTCAGTTTAGAATGCAATTAGTTTAATCAGCTGTTTGCTGGTGATGGAGAAAAAGTGTGACACTACTCTGGCCCCTGAGGACAGGAGTTGCCCATCCCTAGTGGTTTGTCAAAGTATTTTGAATATTGGATGACAGTTCATTGGATTAAAAGGAATTTGAAGAAGGCCTACAATGTAGGCCTTTGTTTACAGTAACCAATAACTATACAGAGCATAGACTATGACCCTAGCAAATGTAGCCAACAGATGAAGACATTTTAGCCTAATGTCATTTGCCGCGCTATGCTTTTAAGAATGGAGTTGTTATCCCCTTGATCATAGTGAATGCATGTGAAATGTGTGCGGCACAGCTCGGCAGGCACGGTCTAGAATGCAGTGGTCCTGACTTCCTATGCGTGTGTGCGACTGTGCCATCCATTGTTTAAGACTGATCCTGTAAAGGAAGAGGTAGAGGAGAAAAGCCTGGTCAGACCCTCAGCTGGATGTGTTCACAATCAGACCTTGCAGAACCGTCTGCAGTGGCCATCCTGTTTGGACCAGGATTGTTTTCTTCTAGCTGTTTGCTCATTGGAACTGTTGGACATAAGCCCAAACTCACTTTTGGCTATCTTCAGGCATGTTCCTTGTCTTTTTGTATCTATTGTACCAGCGCAATGTACAGTAACAGACTAATATGTTTTAACTTGGATCCACAAGAAAACACAACACACTAAAACATGCTGAGCCAAGCATTTCTCCTCCCATAAGGCAATGAAGTTGCTCATACACCCTCAGTGTGGTTCGCCACTGTACTTGTTAAGATATAACGATTTGTGCCGAGTTAGACCAGTACTAGGTGTGGACAATGGGGAGAGAATCAGGAGATATGACAGGGTGGTGATATCTGCCTCCCGTCCCAATAAGAATGTGTTTGTTGTGGGCTACAGTGCGTCACTGTTGACTTGTCAGCTGTGTTGGTCAAAAAGATGTGCTTCTCTTTCAAAATGTCAATTCCATTCGTTAAATGTTATAAAACATGCATTAATTAGGTTTTTACCCCACCCCCCCCCATAGCAGCATTCATATATTTGAATATCGATGCGGTAAAATCATGCTGGACTGCTGTGTTCCACTGCCCTGGTTCCATGCTTCCTGTTTCTGTTTAGGAGGTCAGAAGTTCAGTAAGGTTTTTTGGGTGGGGTTGGATTGGGAGCAGGGCATTATAAGGGAGGCAGTGTAGACCATTTAGTTTGTTCTAAGCAGGTTAATAGGCCTGTTGTATGTGAATGACAGGGTTAGAAGGTGAAACACACAGTAAGGGATTGTTTTCTTTGGGTTCCTCAGGAGTTTAGCATTTCCTTCTTTTCGGAGCGTGTGCCTCTATTCACACACTGTTCTAACGTAGCGTCCACTTGTGAAGTGTGGGATAAGAAACTTCACAGCCCAGTACAAGACTGGGAAGAGGGTGTTTTGGGTAGGCCATTCATCATGGAGTGAAGTGCTGTCAGAGAGTCTATTGAATGCTGTCCATGTACTGACCACTGAGATGTCTGATTGGATGTGTGTTCATGCTTTGTCCTAAGTTGCCAGTGAACGGTCCATGCTTTAATATATCCTCAGTCTTAGTTTGACTCGCTGCTTATTGTTCTGGCCATCCAGTACGGGATTCCATAGGTCTATCTGCTTGTTTTTAGGATCTAGGTATAAATCCTAAACATGCATTAGGGAGGAGAGAAACTGGAAACAAGTCTCTTGCGCGCACCCACAGACGGCTCACTCCCCACCTGCCGCACACACTGAGACCAAGCTAGCATCTGCATGCTCTTGTCTTGCTTGTCAGATGGCATTTGTCTCCAGCCCTTAAGTGTTCTCTGTGGGGTGTGTGTTGGTGGGAGGACAGGTGGAGCACTTTACAGGCCCTTCTCACTCGGATCACCTGTTCTTTTTCAGGGTCTAGGGCAAGGAGGCCTATATATAGGTGTTTAAGATGTGGTGGTGCCAGGCCGGGGATATGGCTTTTTAAGTGCAATTGTTATTCATTTAGTTTAAAAGTGCAATGGTTGGGTGCTTTCTATTTATTTCCATTAAAGTTATGTTTGTTTGGCTCATACACATTTGTGGTCCAATGACTGACTGATGTGTGGTTGGTTCCTGTTTCTGTAGCAGATAGGGGGAAAGTTCAGTGACCCAGTTTTCCCAGGATAAGCCTGGGTTTTAAGGCTGGCTGCCTGAACTGAGCGAGGGAGCCAAACTTGCAGCCTGGATTTGATCCCTGCACGGAATGAGCTCACAGACACTGGGCATCATGGCTCTCGATCCAATGGTCCCCCACAATCACAAGAGATACAATAACTTAAACCTTCAAACTTACTGAGACGGGTTATTGAAAGCTCACAGCCACAAATATGGATGTAGGCCTAGATCTAGATACTCAGCCCAGTGCAGTTACACATTTTGAATGGCAATATTCATACTCATTCTGTAGAGAGAGACCAGGAAAAAGAGGGTAAACCAAATGCCTAACTGTTATTCATTTAGGTACGCTTCTTGTTCGCCATGTGTTCAGTGCCCAGCTTGGCAGTGCTCATGGCGTCGAGCCTCCCACACAAAGCACCATGTTATGAACCGTCATACCTTGAGTCATCACTGAAAAGGCATCACCAGTGGAGGGCCAGACATCTACGAGAGGGAGAGACCTAGAAAGGGAGGGAGGGAAGTGGATTTTAATCCAAGGATTATCCTAGGCCTACTACTTCATGTCTATCCAGCCAACAGTAGGGTTAAATTAGCCTGTCAATGGGAAGGCTCATAGTCAACAAAGGCTTGTGTAACCTATAGGCCCTACATGTGTCTTGTGTTTTCAAGTGACTCATCTGCCAGGGACAAGTGGTAGCAGGCCTCTGCTGAGCAGAAATATTAGGCCTATATTTGCCACATAGCTACGTCTTTGATTACAGACTACATTTTGTGTTCTCACTCTGCCTTCAACAGAGAGGTGCTTGTCCCTCTGGCTTTAGGATGTAAACCTGGTGTGATGGGTGTGGATCAGGAAGTCTGAGCTGTAGCTTAAAGTCCCAGGGCAGTCAAAAACGTGATTGTCCTGTTTTATATACAGTTTATTAGGTACACCCATCTAGGTACTGGGTCGGACCCCCTTTGGCCTCCAGAACAGCCTGAATTATTCGGGGCATTCTTCAAGGTGTCGGAAACGTTCTACAGGGATGTTGGTTCATGCTGACGCAATGGCATCACTCAGTTGTTGCAGATTGGACAGCGGTACATTGATGCTGTGAAACAACCGCCCGTTCCATCTCATCCATTTACATTTACATTTAAGTCATTTAGCAGACGCTCTTATCCAGAGCGACTTACAAATTGGTGCATTCACCTTATGACATCCAGTGGAACAGCCACTTTACAATAGTGCATCTAAATATTTTAAGGGGGGGGGGATGCTCTATAGGGTTGAGGTCTGGGGACTGTGCAGGTACCTCCAAATAAACTGAACTCACTGTCATGGTCCAGGTGATGTTTGTCCACTCCTCAATTGTCCAGTGTTGGTTATCATGTGCCCACTGGAGCCTCTTCTTCTTGTTTTTAGCTGATAGGAGTTAAACCTGGTTTGGTCGTCTGCTGCAATAGCCCATCCATGACCAGGATCAACGAGTTGTGCATTCCAAGATGCTGTTCTGTATACCACTGTTGTTCTACGCTGTTATGTTGACCTGTTCGACCTCTATCAACGAGCTGTTTTCGCACACGGCTGCCGCTGACTGGATGTTTTTTTGTTTGTCGCACCGTTCTCTGTAAACTAGAGGTCGACCGATTTTAGAATTTTTCAACGCCGATACTGATTATTGGAGGACAAAAAAAGCAGATACTGATTAATTTGCCAATTAAAAAAAAAACACTTTTTTTATTTGTAATAATGACAATTACAACAATACTGAATGAACACTTATTTTAACTTAATATAATACATTAATAAATTCAATTTAGACTCAAATAAATAATGAAACATGTTCAATCTGGTTTAAATCATGCAAAAACAAAGTTTTCGAGAAGAAAGTAAGTGCAATATGTGCCATGTAAGAAAGCTAACGTTTAAGTTCCTTGCTCAGAACATGAGAACATATGAAAGCTGGTGGTTCCTTTTTACATGAGTCTTCAATATTCCCAGGTAAGAAGTTTTAGGTTGTAGTTATAGGAAATATAGGACTATTTCTCTATAGCATTTGTATTTCATATACCTTTGACTATTGGATGTTCTTATAGGCACTTTAGTATTGCCAGTGTAACAGTATAGCTTCCGTACCTCTCCTCGCTCCTACCTGGTCTCGAACCAGGAACACAACGACAACAGCCACCCTCGAAGCAGCGTTACCACGCAGAGCAAGGGGAACAACTCCTCCAAGTCTGAGGGAGTGACGTTTGAAACGCTATCAGTGCACGCCACGCTAACTAGCTAGCCATTTCATATCTCATCTTTACACCAGCCTAATCTCGGGAGTTTTTTTATTTTACCTTTATTTTACTAGGCAAGTCAGTTAAGAATAACTTCTTATTTTCAATAACAGCCTAGGAACAGTGGGTTAACTGCCTGTTCAGGGGCAGAACGACAGATTTGTACCTTGTCAGCTCGGGGATTCGAACTTGCAACCTAGTCCAACGCTCTAACCACTAGGCTACCCTGCCGCCCCGTCATAAACAGCAGAGCTGCTGGCAAAACGCACAAAAGTGCTGTTTGAATGAATGCTTATGAGCCTGCTGGTGCCTACTATCGCTCAGTCAGACTGCTCTATCAAATCATAGACTGAATTATAACATAATAACACACAGAAATGCGAGCCGTGGGTCATTAATATGGTCGAATCCGGAAACTATCATCTCGAAAACAAGATGTTTATTCTTTCAGTGAAATACAGAACCGTTCCGTATTTTATCTAATGGGTGGCATCCATCAGTCTAATTATTCCTGTTACATTGCACAACCTTCAATGTTATGTCATAATTATGTAAAATTCTGGCAGATTAGTTTGCAATGATCCAGGCGGCCCAAACTGTTGCATATACACTGACTCTGCGTACAATGAAAGCAAGAGAAGTGACACAATTTCACCTGGTTAATTTTGCCTGCTAACCTGGATTTATTTTAGCTAAATATGCAGGTTTAAAAATATATACTTCTGTGTATTGATTTAAGAAAGGTATTGGTGTTTAAGGTTAGGTACACGAGCAACGTGTACATGGTTAGGTACACGAGCAACGACAGTCCTTTTTCGCGAATGCACACTGCATCGATTATATGCAACGCAGGACACGCTAAAAAAATAAAAATAAATAAAGATAAACTAGTAATATCATCAACCATGTGTAGTTATAACTAGTGATTATGATTGATTAAGTTTAATTCTAGCTAGCAACTTACCTTGGCCTCTTACTGCATTCGCGTAACAGGCGGGCTCCTCATGAGGCAGGTGGTTAGAGCGTTGGACTAGTTAACCGTATGTTTGCTGATCTGGCAACAACGAACATACCATACTCAGTCACTAAAGTCACTTGTTTTGCCCAATGTTCAATCGAACAGTTGCTGACTGCCTCAATTCCTATCTGCTTTGTATAGCAAGCCAAGGCCACCTGACTCCCTGTCTGTAGGAGCGGCCCCTTATAGTGAATGAGGTGGTGTACCTAATGAACTGGCCGGTGAGTGTATATTTCTACACTGAGGTTGGAATAATACTGTGAAAAATTTAATAAAATTTCTGCCTGTTTTGGTGGGATGGAGACATTACCAGGCGGTACATTAATTGATCGACCAATAATCGAGTCTCAAACCTCTGCCAATGACTAATGGGTTTCCTCTTCCCACTCAGACCACTCCCAGACGGTCCAAGCAAAATTCTTGCTTGAGAAATCGCTCTTTGCTAAGAAGCTATTTTTGTTGATTTAAAACAATCACAGTAAGCTTCTTAATTGTTACTCAGAAATGCATATGGCCTTTTAAGGTGATATTCGCTCATAAGCCCAGCTAATGAACCTGTGGGTTTAGACCACAGAAACCTTTGAGACTACAGGAGGTTGGTGGCGTCTTAATTGGGGGGAAGGGGCTCGGGGTAATGATTTAAGCGGAATAAAGTGGAATGGTATCAAATGCATGGTTTCCAAGTGTTTGATACAATTCCGTTTTCTCTGTTCTGGCCATTATTATGAGCTGTTCTCCCCTCGGCAGCCTCCTGTTTTTGAGACATAGGACACACACACACCTTTCACACCTAATTTACTCCTCTCTCCCCCTCTCGAATGAGTGTGCTGTGTTTGATGTCTTGCTGCACTTTCAGATTTTGCGGTCATGTTCATGGGATCTATATATTAAGGTGTAGGCTGGCAGTTAGCATGCCTGCCAACATTGGCCTCCACTATAGCCTCTGCAGTCCTCTGCCCTGCCAGCTAGGCCCATGTCTACGTGGTAGCCCTCACACAGCTCTCTGCCTGGAGTGTTGGCCTGCCGCTTTCTTTCCCTCCCAAAAAGTGTCTCTTTTTCCATATGTTAAATGCCTGGTTTTCCATGAACCAAGTTCCCAGATTTCCATGTACCAGGTCCCTTTTTTTCCACACTTTGTACTCCTTTTTTCCATACCATGATGAGCTCCACTGGCTTCATGAATATTGCAGGGCTGCTGTCCTGAAGCTGGTCCCCGATCACAGCTAGTCAGTTGTAACGCTCACACCACAACGGCCACCTCCTATATTTAGAATGGACCCACTGCCGGGAAAAGGCAAGTTGGCATCTGCAGTCTACATCAGTGTTCCTTGTATCTACAGTAAATGCCTGTCGATCTCAGCATCGGTGATATATGTGGCATAGTGTAGATCTTGCTGGCTGTCTGTGGAGCTTCTTCTATTGATCAGAACTTGTCTGTTGAAATAGTTATTTCTTTGTCTTTGTTTCTCTTTGCCTTGTCCTCCCATGGGTGTATGGCGGGCTTTCTGTCTTTCCCTGTCTCGCTCTATCCCTCTCGATCTTTCCATCATTGCCTCTCTTAATGGTGACATCACAACTAAAGCCTTTTTAGTCAGCCTGCCAACTATTCTGGGATGCTGGAGTAGTGCAGTGTTTCGTATCTATGAATATGGCTTTGTTCGTTATGCTCAGTGAGCCCTCAGTGTTTGTCTGAATCTGAAGGCTGGTGAATCTAATAAGGCAGATGTTCCATGACTGGTTTCAGCTCAAAATAAGGGCCTTAATGAGAGGTTAAATATAATGTCACATGGCTTCTGTGTATGTCAGTCTTCATACTTTCTCATACCTGTCCTAGTAGACAGGCTGTTCTGGTGTATCCCATTCTGTCTGATCATTAGAATGTTTCTGTCTGCAGTTTGAAATGGGCTATTCTGTCTGGGAGGACTGTCCAGACGGGGTGTTGATCCATATAATTAGAATTGTGGTTCTCTGTCCAGAATGGGTGTTTTATCGGTCTCTAGTACATAGTCTCCTGCACCTAGCTGTCAGACCCCATTTAGTCTCGGAGTCTCAGGTTCAATCAGATCAAGTCTTTCGCAGACACCATGTTTATCATTCTCAACCTCTTCTATCCATGCTGTTACTGCAACGTCAAGGCTGCATTTTAATGTCCCGACTCCTGCATACAGGTGTCTTTCCAGTAGTGTGTCCCTCAGTGATAGAGGTTTCAGGGTTTCAGTTCAGGAACAGGTCGGTGAATAGTAAATGCTAGTGAGATGCAGCTTAACTTACTGTAAGGGTGACCAAGGAAAATGGAATGTTGAGTGACGGCCTTTTAACAAATGTACAAACCTCAAACAAAATGTCATCTCAGACCAGTAGGCTATATGATATACACTACCGTTCAAAAGTTTGGGGTCACTTAGGGCATGTGTTTGCTTTTGAAAGGAAAACTTTTTTTTGTCCATTTTAAAATAACATCAAATTGATCAGAAATACAGTGTAGACATTGTTAATGTTGTAAATGACTATGGCTGGAAACAACTGATTTTTTATGATTTTTAATGGAATATCTACATCGACGTACAGAGACCCATTATCAGCAACCATCACTCCTGTGTTCGAATGGCACGTTTGTGTTACCTAATCCCTGTTTATCATTTTAAAAGGCTAATTGATCATTAGAAAACCCTTTTGCAATTATGTTATCAGAGCTGAAAACTGTTGTTCTGATTAAAGAAGCAATAAAACTGGCCTCCTTTAGACTAATTGAGTATCTGGAGCATCAGCATTTGTGGGTTCAATTACAGGCTCAAAATGGCCAGAAACAAAGAATGTTCCCCTGAAACTCGTCAGTCTATTATTGTTCTGAGAAATGAAGGCTATTCCATGCGAGAAATTGACGCTGTTTACTACTCCCTTCACAGAACAGCGCTGGCTCTAACCAGAATTGAAATAGGAGTGGGAGGCCCCGGTGCACAACTGAGCAAGAGGACAATTACATGAAATTGGCCTGTACTGAAGAGCTCAGTGACTTTCAATGTGGCACCGTCATAGGATGTCACTTTTCATACGAGTCAGTTCATCAAATTTCTGCCCTGCCCGAGCTTCCCCGGTCAACTGTAGTGCTGTTAAGCTCACAGAACGGGACCGCAGAGTAGCATGTAAAAGTAGTCTGTCCTTGGTTGTAATACTCACTACCGAGTTCCAAACTGCCTCTGGAAGCAACGTCAGTACAATAAATGTTTTTTTTGGGAGCTTCATGAATTTGGTTTCCATGGCCAAGCAGCCACACACAAGCCTAAGATCACCATGCCCAATTTCAACCGTCGGCTGGAGCGGTGTAAAGCTTGATGCCATTGGACTCTGGAGCAGTGGAAACGCATTCTCTGGAGTGATGAGTCATGCTTCACTCAGACGAATCTGGGTTTGGTGGATGCCAGGAGAACACTACCTGCCCGACTGCATAGAACCAAATGTAAAGTTTGGTGGACAAGGAATTAGGGTCTGGGTCTGTTTTTCATGGTTTGGGCTAGGCCCCTTTGTTCCAGTGAAGGGAAATCTTAACACTAGCATTCAGTTACATTCTAGACGATTCTGTGCTTCCAACTTTTGACAACAGTTTGGGGAAGGACCTTTCCTGTTTCAGCATGACAATGTTTTCTGAGATCGCTGTGGAAGACCTTGACTGGCCTGCACAGAGCCCTGCCCTCAACCCCTTCGAACACCTTTGGGATGAATTGGAATGCCGACTGCGAGCCAGACCTAAACGCCCAACATCGGTGCCCGACCTCACTAATGCTCTTGTGGCTGAAAGGGAGCAATGTTCCAACATCCTAGTGGAAAGCCTCCCCAGAAGAGTGGAGGCTGTTGTAGCAAGGACCAACTCCATATTAATGCCCATGAGCAGGTGTCCACATACTTTGGGTAATGTTGTGTGCCTGGTATAGCAAGTATAGTCTACTCCACAGGAGGTTGGTGGCACCTTAATTGGGGTGGATAGTCTCGTGGTAATGGCTGGAGCGCAGTCATTGCAATGGCATCAAATACATTAAACACAGTTTGATTCCATTCGTGCCGTTCCAGCCATTATTATGAGCCGTCCTCCCCCAGCAGCCTCCACTGGTCTATACTGTAGTTATGGAAAAGGTGGACAATATACTGTGCTTTGATATAGGAAGGATAGGATACACCCCAACAGGCTCAAACCTGGTACCAGGGTTTAAAGTAAACAACCAGTGCTGATGAGGGTGACTGAAGTCTCAAGTAAGGAGTTGAATCTGTTGCAAGAGGGGATGAGAGAGAACTGACTCTGCTGTCTGCAGTTTGTGCAGACTCTGTAAATGCCAGAGCTCTGTGGAGGAAATATTTTTCCACCCAACGTTCTGAAGCCACATACTTTCTTAACTGTGTGTAATATGTTATTCCTCCCGCCAAACTATTTCTAACACCACTATCCCACTAATATCACTAATACTGTGCATATTATTATTTATTTTTTTAACAGGTCTTGCACATGTTATGCTCATGTGTTGACTTTATTTCTGGTTACAGACTAATATTTTTAAGAATAGGAAGTAGGTCTGTAGTGAATAGCCTAAAGATTTGTCATTTTAAATAGTGTGGTATTTCTAGTAGTCCAGTCCCTGTGGTTCTGTTTGTTCCCCCTCTAATCTCTCATCTGGGCCAGATCTGAGCCGTCGTACTGTGAGCTCCACCTGGAGACACGAACATGTACTCGTTTGTGTGTGTGCCAGCATAGGTGCATGTTTTTGAAATAGCTCTTGCCATAAAATAAGGAAGTCTTATCTCCTCTTGTTTTAAATATTCAAATTTACACAGGCAATATAGCCTACCACAAATAGGTTATGGATTTTAATGTAAAGCTATGTTTTACTTATGAGTCGTTACGTTAGCTGTAGTAAGAAACATTCATTCCTGTGACCATTGCTTTGTTGACATTTTAATTGATCTGAGAAATTGATTGCACCCACATTGACCTTGTTTAATTTATAGTATTCACATAATATTCAATAAATATAGTAACCAACATCTAATTTGGACCAAACTTCTTCCTACCATTTAAGTAACACATGAGGAATTCAATAAAATGATCAATAGCCACCAATGGACCCCCCCCCCACACACACACACACACACACACACACACCCTACACCAATCCCACCCCAACAACCAGTATAAAGTATCAGTTCTCTATGTCTAAGTATACTGAAGAAAAATACGGAACATGTAAAGTGTTGGTCCCATGTTTCATGAGCTGAAATGCATAAAGATCCCAGAAATATTCCATACTCACAAAAAGTTTATTTGTCTCAAATTTTGTGCACGAATTTGTGTACATCCCTGTCAGTGAGCATTTCTTCTTTGCCAAGATGATCTGCCACACCTGTCAGGTGGATGGATTAAAAAGCTGATTAAACAGCATGATTATTACACAAGTGCACCTTGTGCTGGGAACAATAAAAGGCCACTCTAAAATGGACGATTTTGTCACACCACACCGCAGATGTCTCAAGTTTTGAGGGAGCGTGCAATTAGAGGAATGTCCACCAGAGCTGTTGCCAGAGAATCAATGTTAATTTCTCTACCATAACTTCTTGGCGCACCCATCCCGTTAACGGGATCATTTTCATCAACATCCGCTGAATTGCAGAGCTTCAAATTAAATTACTAAAAATATTTAATTTCCATGAAATCACAAGTGCAATATAGAAAAACACAGCCTAGCTTGTTGTTAATCCACCTGGCGTGTCAGATTAAAAAAAAATTAAATAAAAAAAAAATTGTGGAAAGCAATCCAAGCGTTTATGTTAGGACATCTCTCTCAGCAGACAAAACATTACAAACAGCTAGCAGCAAAGTAGATTGGTCACGAAACTCAGAAAAGCAATAAAATGAAACACTCACCTTTTGATCTTCGGATGTTTGCACTCACGAGTCTCCCAGTTACACAATAAATGCTCATTTTGTTCCATCTAGATTATTTTTATATCCAAAATACCTCCATTTGGTTGGCACGTTTTTGTTCAGAAATCCACAGGCTCGAGCGGTCACGACTGGGCAGACAAAAATTCCAAATAGTATCCGTAAAGTTCGTAGAAACATGTCAAACTTTTTTTTATAATCAATCCTCAGGTTGTTTTTACAATAAATAATATTTCAACCGAACCGTCGCATTTTCAATAAGAGTGAGAGAGAAATTGTCTGCTCCAAGCTGCTCACGCATGCAAAACTCTGCTAGATTCTGGGCCTGAGAAATAGGCAGTTTCATTTGGGTACGTTTTTCATCCAAACATGAATATGCTGCCCCCTACACTCGAGGATAAGAGATAAATGTCGTCATAGAGAATTTAGCAGTACGTCCAACCGGCCTCAACCGCAGACTACATATAACCACGCCAGCCCAGGACCTCCACATCTGGCTTCTTCACCTGCGGGATGGTCTGAGCCGAGCCACTGAGACAGCTGATGAATCTGAGGAGTTTTTCTGTATGTAATAAAACCCTTTTTGTGGGGATAAACAAATTCTGATTGGCTGGACCTGGCTCTCCAGTGGCTGGACCTATGCTTTCCCAGGCCCACCCATGTCTGCGCCCCTGCCCAGTCATGTGAAATCCATATTTATTTATTTATTTATTTATTTATTATTTAGCATTTTATTTAACTTGGCAAGTCAGTTAAGACAAATTCTTATTACAATGACGGCCTACCAAAACGCGAAAGGCCTCCTGCGGGGACAGGGGCTGGGATAAAATATTATAATATTTTTATTATAAATTTTTATTATAAATATAGGACAAAACACACATCCCGACGAGAGACAACACAGCACTACATAGAGACCTAAGACAACAACATAGCAAGCATGGTACCAACACAACACAACATAACATGGTAGCAACACAACATTGTACAAACATTATTGGGCAAAGTCAACGGGCAAGAAGGTAGAGACAACAATACATCACGCAAAGCAGCCACAAATGTCAGTAAGAGTGTCCATGATTGAGTCTTTGAATGAAGAGATTGAGGTTTGAGTGTTTGTTGCAGCTCGTTCCAGTCATTAGCTGCAGCAAACTGAAAAGACGAGCGACCCAGGGATGTGTGTGCTTTCGGTACCTTTAACAGAATATGACTGTCAGAACAGTGTTTTATTTGGAGGATGAGGGCTCCGGTAGATATCCCAGATAGGGGGGAGGGAGGCCTAAGAGGGTTTAATACATATGCATCAACCAGTGGGTCTTGTGACAGGTTACAGAGATGACCAGTTTACATGAGAGTATAGAGTGCAGTGATGTGTCCTATAAGGAGGATTGGTGGCGAATCTGATGGCCGAATGGTAAAGAACATCTCGCCGTTCGAGAGCCCCCTTACCTGCCGATCTATAAATGAGGCATCCGTAATCTAGCATGGGTAGGATGGTCATCTGAATCAGGGTTATTTTGGCATCTGGGGTGAAAGAGGAGCGATTACGATAGAGGAAACCAAGTCTAGATTTAACTTTAGCCTACAGCTTTGATATGTGCTGAGAGAAGGACAGTGCACCATCAAGCCATACTCCCAAGTACTTGTGTGAGGTGACTACTTCAAGCTCTAAACCCTCGGAGGTAGTAATAACACCTGTGGGGAGAGGGGCATTCTTCTTACCAAACCATATTACCTTTGTTTTGGATGTGTTCAGAACAAGATTAAGGGTAGGGAACACTTGTTGTACACTAAGAAAGCTTTGTTGAAGAGCATTTTACCCAACATCCAGGGCCAGCTGAGTAGAAGACTGTATCATCTGCATATACATGGATGAGAGCTTCCTACTGTCTGAGCTATATTGTTGATGTACATTATGAAGAGGGTGGGGCCTAGGATTGAGCCTTGGGATACTCCCTTGGTGACGGGCAGTGGCTGAGACGGACTATGTTCTGACTTTATACACTGCACTTTTTGAGTATGGTAGTTAGCAAACCAGGCCAAAGGCCACTCGGAGACACCAATACTCCTTAGTCGACCCACAAGAATGGAATGGTCTACCGTTTCAAAAGCTTTGGCCAATTCAATAAAAATAGCAGCACAACATTGCTAAGAATAAAGGGCAATTGTGACATCATGAGGACCTTTAAGGTTGCAGTGACACATCCATAACCTGAGCGGAAACCAGATTGCATACCAGAGTGAATACTATAGACATCAAGAAAGCCAGTCAGTTGATTATTGACTAGTTTTTCAAACACTTGATAAACAGGGCAAAATAGAATTAGAATTAGCAAAATAGAATTTAATTGAAGTGGTGATTGAAGAGCTCAGCCGTGTGCTTCTTGTCAGTAACAACCACATCAACTTTAAGGGACATGGGCAGCTGTGAGGAGGGTTTATTTTCCAGGTCTAACTGTTTTCCAGAACGTCTTTGGGTTAGACACACAGAGGGCAAACTGCTCCTTAAAATAATTAACTTGGGCCTTCCGGATAGCCTGAGTGCACTTATTTCTCATTTGCCTGAACGAGAGCCAGTCAGCCTGAGTATGCTTGTGCCGAGCCTTTTGCCAAATGCAATTCTTGAGGTGGAGTAACTCTGCAAGATCACGGTCGAACCAGGGGCTGAACCTGTTGTTTTTTAAATTCTAATTTTCTTTATGGGGGCGTGTTTGTTAACAATACCACTGAAAATGTAAAAAAAGAAGGTCCAAGCATCTTTGACAGAGGGGATCAGGCTGATTCTTTACCATTTTACAGAGGTCAGTTCATGAAGAAAGGCTTGCTCGTTAAAGGTTTTTAGCAAGTGTCTAGGACAACCTGTCCTGATTTGTATCACTGAGCAGCCATTACAAACACAGCCTGTAAAACAGTGATCACTAAGGGATCAGTCTGGTGTTCTCTTTAATAACCTATCAGGATTATTTGTGAGGATAACATTAAGAAGAGTAGCCATTTCTGGGTGTTTGGAGTCATACAATTGTTTGGGGACAGACTTGGTAGAGACAACTGAGCACTGAAGGTAATCCTTGGTAAAGACTGCCATCTGACTTGCTGAAAAAGGTTATAACCGGGAAGGTTATCAGTATTCAAAACACTCTTCCTTAAACTTTCTAGCACAGGCGTTCTGCTCGCGGAACCCCTCGACAACATTCCGCTGAAAAGGCAGCGCACGAAATTCAAAAATATATTTTTTTGAAATATGTAACTTTCACACATTATCAAGTCGTACAGCAAATGAAAGAAACGTCTTGTTAATCTACCCATCGTGTCCGATTTAAAAAAGGCTTTACAGCGAAAGCACAACATATGATTATGTTAGGTCATAGCCAAGTCAAAAAAACACACAACCATTTTCCAGCCAAAGATAGGAGTCACAAAAAGCAGAAATATAGATAAAATGAATCACTAAACTTTGATCTTCATCAGATGACACTCATAGGACATCATGTTACACAATACATGTATGTTTTGTTCAATAATGTGCAAATTTATATCCAAAAATCTCAGTTTACATTGGCACCTTACATGCAGTAATGTTTTGATTCCAAAACATCCGATGATTTTGCAGAAATACACATAATAAACATTGATAAAAGATACAAGTGTTATATGACCAACTGGCCCTCCAAATACACCTCCGCTGTCTTCAACCAGGATCTCAGCAACCACTGCCTCATTGCCTGTATCCGCCACGGAGCCGCAGTCAAACGACCACCCCTCATCACTGTCAAACGCTCCCTACAACACTTCTGTGAGCAGGCCTTTCTAATCGACCTGGCCCGGGTATCCTGGAAGGACATTGACCTCATCCCGTCAGTTGAGGATGCCTGGTCATTCTTTAAAAGTAACTTCCTCAACATTTTAGATAAGCATGCTCCGTTCAAAAAATGCAGAACCAAGAACAGATACAGCCCTTGGTTCACTCCAGACCTGACTGCCCTCGACCAGCACAAAAACATCCTGTGGCGGACTGCAATAGCATCGAATAGCCCCCGTGATATGCAACTGTTCAGGGAAGTCAGGAACCAATACACGCAGTCAGTCAGGAAAGCTAAGGCCAGCTTCTTCAGGCAGAAGTTTGCATCCTGTAGCTCCAACTCCAAAAAGTTCTGGGACACTGAAGTCCATGGAGAACAAGAGCACCTCCTCCCAGCTGCCCACTGCACTGAGGCTAGGTAACACGGTCTCCACCGATAAATCCATGATTATCGAAAACTTCAATAAGCACTTCTCAACGGCTGGCCATGCCTTCAGCCTGGCTACTCCAACCTCGGCCAACAGCTCTGCCCCCCCCCCCCCCCGCAGCTCCTCACCCAAGCCTCTCCAGGTTCTCCTTTACCCAAATCCAGATAGCAGATGTTCTGAAAGAGCTGCAAAACCTGGACCCGTACAAATCAGCTGGGCTTGACAATCTGGACCCTCTATTTCTGAAACTATCTGCCGCCATTGTCGCAACCCCTATTACCAGCCTGTTCAACCTCTCTTTCATATCGTCTGAGATCCCCAAGGATTGGAAAGCTGCCGCAGTCATCCCCCTCTTCAAAGGGGGGAGACACCCTGGACCCAAACTGTTATAGATCTATATCCATCCTGCCCTGCCTATCTAAGGTCTTCGAAAGCCTAGTCAACAAACAGGTCACTGACCATCTCGAATCCCACCGTACCTTCTCCGCTGTGCAATCTGGTTTCCGAGCCGGTCACGGGTGCACCTCAGCTACACTCGAGGTACTAAACGGTATCATAACCGCCATCGATAAAAGACAGTACTGTGCAGCCGTCTTCATCGACCTCGCCAAGGCTTTCGACTCTGTCAATCACCATATTCTTATCGGCAGACTCAATAGCCTCGGTTTTTCGGATGACTGCCTTGCCTGGTTCACCAATTACTTTGCAGACAGAGTTAAGTGTGTCAAATCGGAGGGCATGCTGTCCGGTCCTCTGGCAGTCTCTATGGGGGTGCCACAGGGTTCAATTCTCGGGCCGACTCTTTTCTATGATGTTGCTCTTGCTGCGGGCGATTCCCTGATCCACCTCTACGCAGACGACACCATTCTATAAACTTTTGGCCCGTCATTGGACACTGTGCTATCTAACCTCCAAATGAGCTTCAATGCCATACAGCACTCCTTCCGTGGCCTCCAACTGATCTTAAACGCGAGTAAAACCAAATGCATGCTTTTCAACCGATCGCTGCCTGCACCCGCATGCCCGACTAGCATCACCACCCTGGATGGTTCCGACCTTGAATATGTGGACACCTATAAGTACCTAGGTGTCTGGCTAGACTGCAAACTCTCCTTCCAGACTCACATCAAACATCTCCAATCGAAAATCAAATCAAGAGTGGGCTTTCTATTCTGCAACAAAGCCTCCTTCACTCACGCCGCCAAGCTTACCCTAGTAAAACTGACTATCCTACCGATCCTCGACTTCGGCGATATCATCTACAAAATGGCTTCAAACACTCTACTCAGCAAACTGGATGCAGTCTATCACAGTGCCATCCGTTTTGTCACTAAAGCCCTTATACCACCCACCACTGCGACTTGTATGCTCTAGTCGGCTGGCCCTCGCTACATATTCGTCGCCAGTCCCACTGGCTCCAGGTCATCTACAAGTCCATGCTAGGTAAAGCTCCGCCTTATCTCAGTTCACTGGTCACGATGGCAACACCCATCCGTAGCACGCGCTCCAGCAGGTGTATCTCACTGATCATCCCTAAAGCCAACACCTCATTTGGCCGCCTTTCGTTCCAGTACTCTGCTGCCTGTGACTGGAACGAACTGCAAAAGTCGCTGAAGTTGGAGACTTATCTCCCTTACCAACTTCAAACATCAGCTATCCGAGCAGCTAACCGATCGCTGCAGCTGTACATAGTCTATTGGTAAATAGCCCACCCATTTTCACCTACCTCATCCCCATACTGTTTTTATACTGTTTTTTATTTATTTACTCTTTTGCACACCAATATCTCTACCTGTACATGACCATCTGATCATTTATCACTCCAGTGTTAATCTGCAAAATTGTATTATTCACCTACCTCCTCATGCCTTTTGCACACATTGTATATAAACTGCCCATTTTTTTTCCCTGTGTTATTGACTTGTTAATTGTTTACTCCATGTGTAACTCTGTGTTGTCTGTTCACACTGCTATGCTTTATTTTGGCCAGGTCGCAGTTGCAAATGAGAACTTGTTCTCAACTAGCCTACCTGGTTAAATAAAGGTGAAATATAAAAAAAATATTTTAAAAAATTCACATAATTAAAGATATACTTCTCCTTAATGCAACTGCTGTGTCAGATTTCAAAAAATTTAACGGAAATGCATAATCTCAGAACAGCCAGAGAAATATCAGCCATTTTGGACTCAACAGAAGTCAGAAATAACACCATAAATATTCACTTACCTTTGATCTTCATCAGAAGGCACTCTCCAGGAATCCCAGTTCGACAATAAATGACTTTGTTCTATGAAGTCCATCATTTATGTCCAAATAGCAACTTGTTGTTAGCGTGTTCAGCCCATTATTTCATCTTCATGAGGCGCGAGCACTTCTTCCAAACAAAAACTCAAGGTTCCGTTACAGGTCATAGGAACAAGTGAAACAATGTATGGAATCAATCGGTAGGATGTTTTTAACATAAATCATCAATAATGTTCCAAATGGAGATTTCCTATGTCTGAAGAAAAGCACTGGAACGAGAGGTAAAGGAGCGCATGTCACGAGCCTGAGGTACTTGCCAGACCACTGACTCAAACATGTCTCATGAGCCCCTCCTTTATGGTTGAATCCTCATTCAAGTTTCTAAAGACGGTTGACATCTGGTGGAAGCCGTAGGAAGTGCAACCTTATCCATATCCCACTGTGTTTTCGGTAGGCCAAGCTTTTAAAAACTACAAACCTCAGATTTCCCACTTCCTGGTTGGATTTTTGTCAGGTTTTCGCCTGACATATGAGTACTGTTATACTCACACATCATTCAAACAGTTTTAGAAACTTGAGTGTTTTCTGTCCAATACTAATAATAATATGCATATATTAGCATCTGGGACAGAGTAGGAGGCAGTTCACTCTGGGCACGCTACTCATCCAAAAGTGAAAATGCTGCCCTCTATCCCAAAAAGGTGATTAACCACGTCTCAGTAATGACCAACACATCTGGATTGGAGCTGTGTAAACCCACACTTTCAGTTGATCCATTTTAGATAATAAGTTTCTGATGTTAACATGCAGAAAACCCAGGCTTTTACGAGAGCAGAAATCAGTGAAGCAGATATCAGAGCACAAGTCAGAATTGGGGCTAGCAACTATAGATGGGCCAGGGTGTACATGCACATTTCCAGATATCATCAACAGTAATACAATCAAGGCACGGCATAGTACAGGGATAGTTCATAGGACAGAGAGAGCTCTACAGTGCTGATTTATGACATCTGAATGTGCATCAGATGGCAACAAGATCATATTGTTCAGCAATTTCATCAGGTAACATGAATACAAAGCTGGTGAGAGGTGGTTAGACTAGGATGGGAGGCCAAAAGACTGTAACCAATAGTCAAGAGTGCCGAGTGTGGGGGGAAAAAAAGTCTGTCCCACAGTTTGGTAAAGAAAGTTCATAGTCAACATAGCATGCAGGGGTCATGAGCAAAAATGCCCGGTCTTAGGTCAGTTAGGATCACCACTTTTATTTTAAGAATGTGACATTTCAGAATAATTGTAGAGTGATTTATTTCAGCGTTTATTTATTTCATCTCATTCCCAGTGGGTCAGAAGTTTACATACAAATTGAGTGTATTTGGTAGCATTGCCCTTATTGTTTAATTTGGGCCAAACGTTTCAGGTAGCCTTCCACAAGCTTCCCATAATAAGTTGGGTGAATTTTGTCCCATTCCTCCTGACAGACCTGGTGTAAATGAGTCTGGTTTGTAGGCCTCCTTGCTCGCACACGCTTTTTCAGTTCTGCCCACACATTTTCTATGGGATTGAGGTCAGGGCTTTGTGATGGCCACTCCAATACCTTGACTTTGTTGTCCTTAAGCCATTTTGCCACAACTTTGGAAGTATGCTTGGGGTCATTGTCCATTTGGAAGACCCATTTGCGACCAAGCTTTAACTTCCTTACTGATGTCTTGATGTTGCTTCAATATATCCACATAGATTTCCGTCCTCATGATGCCATCTATTTTGTGAAGTGCACCAGTCTCTCCTGCAGCAAAGCACCCCCATGCTGCCACCCCCGTGCTTCACTGTTGGGATGGTACTTTTTGGCTTGCAAGGCTCCCCCTTTTTCGTCCAAACATAACTATGGTCATTATGGTCAAACAGTTCTATTTTTGTTTCATCAGACCAGAGGACATTTCTTCAAAAAGTATCATATTTGTCCCCATGTGCAGTTGCAAACTGAAGTCTGGCTTTTTATGGTGGTTTTGGAGCAGTGGTTTCTTCCTTGCAGTCCTTGACTGTAACTCAGTAAAAACATGAGTTGCTTTTTATATTTTTGTTCAATGTAGTTAGGGATAGGCATTTGACGTTTTGACCAAGTACTTATTTTTTTTGATTATTCGAATGGTGAAAAAAAGAAGCTATTTTTAGAACGAGTAGCACTGGAAAAAAGATATGTGGAGCATTTATCTATATGCCAACAGTGAACAACAATGTCTAATTTATCGTAACCTTTACAGATAACGAATCCTAATTGCCAAATTCCTCATATTAAGTCAGTAAAACAAATAAGTGCCATTTTAAGATTGATGAATTGAAACTAATATCAACAGGTTAGTATATTGTGGAACTCAATCTTCAAAGGGGTAGTAACCTCAGCAGTGTGGCGCTTGCTGTTGAAGCCGGTGGCTGTGCAATGGAATAGCCTTTTGTTAATTTAGCAGATACAACGTTCAACGGTAGTTCCCGAGCCCTTATCACAGCCAAGACACCTATTTTCTAGTAAAAAAAAACACAATGGAATATAATCTAATTTAACAGCATAGTGTCAATGATTTGCGCCTGAAACAGGTAGTCTGAAATAGGTATTTAACTTGAAACGGGGCTCAATTTGGAAAGTTGAAAGTTTTGCAAATCTGTCTTTTCGATGTACAGATGTTTGATTTGAGTTTATGTTCCTTGGAATGTAACTATTCTACATTAAACACTGCATGGCGATGAATTATGGCCAGGACATCTGTTTGGTGAGTAGACTTGGCTTAGTGATTCTGAAAAATACGATTTGTCTTTATAAAACTAATGCTTTTGCATATTTTCAGTGTGGAACCTGAATGTTTAGGGAGGTAATAGCCTAGGCTAACCAATTCTAAATGCCACTAGCAGTTCGCAAAGTACTGTAGGGTCGTCACTAAGTTTTCATAAAACTTGAAAAAGAAAAAGGAGAGTCGCACATCCTAGGAGCTCACTATCCCTGATGAAGACAGCTTGTCTGTTGAAATTATGGTTATTCAATTATTGCATCTGAGCTCCTAGAGTGTGCTGCTCTCCTTTTCTTCCCCCCAAGTGTTTTACTCCGCTAACCAGCACCTCGCCTAAACAGGTGTGCGTTTCTTTCGCCTCCGAACTATGTTTTTATAGGCATTTCATTCTGTAAGTGCACAAAGCACGCGTGTCTAGACAGAGGGGTCAGAACGCAATTGAGTGACTGTGAGACAGAGGGGAAAGGGGATTTAATGAGCTGAACTGTGCTGCTTGGTTTCTTTTTTTGTGTCCCGCAAATGCACATGTACAAATTGAACAGTCAAAGCGAATTAACGTGGTCTTTAAGACTGATTTTAGACCAAATTGTTTTACACTATTTGAAAAATATGATATCTGTTTAAAGGTCGTGTTTTGACGTCAATTCGAGTACTTGATTACTCATACCCATCCCTACAAGTAGTGTGGATCTAATGCTTGGAGTATTGCTTTTTCATCTTATGTACAATATTCCCTGTGAATCTGGTGGATGTTTTTTTCCCCCGAACTTTGCCATTTGAAGTTGCTTGCATTATTTACCATGAATGGGTGTGGAATTATCAGGTTTTGCCCACAAATGCCTCTATTCCTGCTACTGCAACACCCTTGTATCAATTTGGCTTGTCTCTTGTGCTTCAACCTAATTCTTTTTGAATAGTCCAACATGAACTAGTCAGCCTCTTGAGTTGCGCAGTGGTCTATGCACTGCATCACAGTGGTAGGTGTGCCACTAGAGATTCTGGATTCGAGTCCAGGCTCTGTCGCAGCCGGGAGACCCATGGGGCAGCGCACAATTGGCCCAGCATCGCCCGGGTTAGGGGAGGGTTTGGCCGGCAGGGATGTCCTTGTCCCATCGCACACTAACGACCCCTGTGGCGGGTCGGGCGCAGTGCACGCTGACACGGTCACCAGGTGTACGGTGTTTCCTTCGACACATTGGTGCAGCCGGGTTAAGTGGGCATTGTCAAGAAGCAGTGCAGTTGGGTTGTGTTTCGGAGGACGCTCAGCTCTCAACCTTCGCCTCTCCGGCGTCTGTTCGGGAGTTGCAGTGACGAGACGACTGTAACTACCAATTGGATACCACGAAATTGGGGACAAAAAGGGGTGAAAAAGATCACATGAAATAAATCAATAATATACCTGTTCTGATTTAATTATAAAATCTCTTTATACGTAGTGTGTTTCGTGACATTTCCCATTAAAGCCAACCCATTACCATTGCAAAACCACTATACATTGTTTGGGACTTTTAGCATTTTGAAGACATTTTACAGACCACAACATTGAAACCATTAGAGCTGCAGTAGCTCAATGGTTTGCTTGTTCACCAGGAATGGTTTTACTAATCCAGACCATTTTTTAAAAAGGGAGTAAACCACGCAACACATGGACTGTTTCCTGGACACAGATTAAGCCTAAGAGAAGGGCAAACTGATTTGCTTTCATGGAGGTCTGACTTGAATTTTGAGGATAACCACACAATTTATTTTATCATGAGTATGATCTATTGGTTTTCTACCCAAAGTTGCAAAGAAAATGTGATCCATTTAATACTCACAAGAGACCAGCAAAATGGATAAAATGGTGTTGCAGGAACAGCGGTATTTAGTGGAACATTTTCCTCATGTCTTGTTCATTGTTAAGAAAAATGATGGTCCAAATCGGATGTTCGGGAAGATTATATGAGTCTTTTGGGGTGGCAGGTAACCTAGTGTTTAGAGCGTTGGGACAGTAACCAAAATGTTGCTGGATTGAATCCCCGAGCTGATGAGGTAAAATTCTGTCGTTCTGCCCCTGAACAAGGTGGTTAACCCACTGTTCCACGGTAAGCTGTGATCGTAAATAACAATTCCCTAGATCAAATTATATTTAAACAAAAAGTTTCAGGAATGATTCTTACAATTTGTACAATTTATTTTTGGGGTGGAATGACCCTTATGCTTCACCATGCTGGTTCATAAAAAAGTGCAGCTCAGTCTTTATCAGTGACTATGTAACTTGCTTTCCTGTAATTCATCCAGTGATCAGTATACCTGGATGCTCATGCTGTTTTCTCTCCTCTGATGCTGGGAGCCCCCCCCCCCCGTGATTGTGGTAGCTGAACTCTGACCTTGCGATTGACCTGCTCAGTGCTCCCATGATGTGTTAGCAGAGTGCTGATAGGAGCTTACTGCTTGCCCAGTCTTCATCCGCGCTTTTTGTAATGAGTGGAGTCAAGTGAACACGGTTAGGAGGAGTAATGTGTAGTCACATGAGTGACTACCCAGTGTGTGTGTGTGATGATTGAGAAGACTTGATCTGGATATTGCAGCACAGGGCTTGGCTACTGGAGCTACCCTGGGAGTATATGTACAGCATTAAAGGATCAGCTTCCAAGAGGGAAGGGGAGAACGAGACTGGTGGAGAGGGGAGGGAAGGAAAGATTTAAAATGATTGAGCTTAGCTAGCTTGAATGATGATGACAGGGGGCTCAGTAAGTCTCAACGCCGTTGTGCAACGTTCAGATATATTATGTAGAATAGTCTACATCAAAGGAATCAGCTCTATTCATTAGTTATTGCTGCAGGGTTCTGTGTGTGGCACCCTCCAGAATGTGTGTGGTACCCTCCATAAAGATGGAGGGGTGGGCTATGAAATTATGCATTGTCAGACCAGAAGACTAATGCGATATTGGATGTATATTACAGGGTTGATAAGATTCTCCTCCTTCCTCCAAGCAGTTCCTAAATTAACTCATAATCTATTGTTTGTCCAGTCTTAACTGCATTAGGCCTAAGCCAGGATGGGTGATGGGGGGGGGGGGGGGGGGGTAGTAAACTATGAATTTTGCTCATCAAGCTTTCGCAAGATTTGAATCAACTCTCTTCAGACAGAGAAGCCTGACTGAGTGGGGTTTGAAAAGACTAACACAGAGTGAGTCCTCTTGCCTACTCTGGTGTGCTGTGTTGATGAGTTAGAATCATAGTCAAAGGGAGTGTTTGGAGTGGCTTAAACATTTGCCATTAGGGGACGAGTTCAAATCACTCACCATAACCAGGTTTACAGCCAACCTTGTTTTGCAATCAAAGTACATCGGATAAAAATTGCCACGATATGCCTGATGGAAACAGCTCATTTGTATGTAAACGTTCCAAATGTTGACCAAACTAAATGCATTAGACACGGTGGGATTGTTTTGTCGTAAAATAAATGATGTGAGAAAAGGCTGTGGAAACGCCTTTTAATGCGCAAATATTGATCTAATTACCATCTAGGGCTGTGACGGTAATTGAATAACCGTGTAACTGACGGTTAAGGATTAAGACCGTCATGAAAATAAAATGACCGTCAAATGTTTATAGGCCAACAAATTTTAGGCTTTACAAAACATTAGATTAACTTTAATTTAATGTCGATTAACTTTACCTAATACTGTAAGTGATTACTAAACTAATAAGCAATTGTTTTGCTAGCTTTGTCTATTAAACTGTCTACATCTCTTCCTCTTTCCAACTGTCCGTTTGATGCTCGAGCAGCTAAACCGCTAGATGTGCAGGGGTGTGGAGTGCTATAGGCTACGTCACTTCAGTAAAAAACTTAGTTTTATACATGCACTTTTTTATTGCTTGCTCTTAAATAAATCGGTCTTCAAAAGAAGGTTTGATGTGTCTGACTTAATTAATTACTCAACAAGGTTGTTCTGGCAATGAGGTCTATAATGTGCAATTCTTGTGTCAAATGGACAATGCACCAATCCTCGCCAACCTGGCATGGTATAATTTGATACGGAATCTTTTCTTAATTTATAGACTAATCGACTCTAATCAGGTCCTGGCCGACATGCCGCCCAAGGTGAGACAAATAAAATGGCCGCCCTCTTATCCACGCAATTGTATTCATTTATTTCACCTTTATTTAACCATGTAGGCCAGTTGAGAACAAGTTCCCATTTACAACTGCGACCTAAATAGGATAGTGGCCTAGGCTTTAGTGTTGGACCGCAATGCACTTTTATGAATGCCCATGTGGTAGCCTACTGTTTCTAAAACAGGCAATTTACTGCAATCCCTGTCATTTGGATACATTAATTTATGTTAATGCATGTGTTAATTACAGTAATTTACCATTCTCATTCTCGCAGTGGAAATGTAGAGTTCACATTAGAGGTCGACCGATTACCACTTATTTTAACGTAATATAATACATCAATAAAATCAATTTAGCCTCAAGTAAATAATGAAACATGTTCAATTTGGTTTGAAAAATGCATAAACAAAGTGTTAGAAAAGAAGGTAAAAGTGCAATATGTGCCATGTAAGAAAGCTAACGTTTAAGATCCTTGCTCAACATGAGGACATATGAAAGCTGGTGGTTCCTTTTAACATGAGTCTTCAATATTCCCGGGTAAGTAGTTTTAGGTTGTAGTTATTATAGGAATTATAGGACCATTTCTCTCAATACCATTTGTATTTCATTAACCTTTGACTATTGGATGTTCTTATAGGCACTTTAGTATTGCCAGTGTAACAGTATAGCTTCCGTCCCTCTCCTCGCTCCTCCCTGGGCTCGAACCAGGAACACAACGACAACAGCCACCCTCGAAGCAGCGTTACCCAAGCAGAGCAAGGGGAACAACCACTCTAAGTATCAAAGCGAGTGACGTTTGAAACGCTATTAGCGCGCACCACGCTAACTAGCTAGCCATTTCACATCGGTTACACCAGCCTCATCTCGGGAGTTTATAGGCTTGAAGTCCTAAACAGCGCAATGCTTGACACACAATGAAGGGCTGCTGGAAAAGCGCACGAAAGTGCTGTTTGAATTAACGCTTACGAGCCTGCTGCTGTCTACCACTGCTCAGTCAGATGCTTATATGCTCAGTCAGATTATATGCAACGCAGGACACGCTAGATAAACTAGTAATATCATCAACCATGTGTAGTTAACTAGTGATTATGATTGATTGATCATTTTTTACAAGGTAAGTTTAATGCTAGCTAGCAACTTACCTTGGCTTACTGCATTCGCGTAACAGGCAGTCTCCTCGTGGAGTGCAACTAGAGGCAGGTGGTTATAGCGTTGGACTGGTTAACTGTAAGGTTGAAAGATTGGATCCACCGACCTGGACGAGGCAGTTAACCCACCGTTCCTAGGCCATCATTGAAAATAAGAATGTGTTCTTAATAGAAGTCAACCGATTAATCGGAAAGGCCGATTTTAATTAGGGCCGATTTCAAGCTTTCATTAGAATCGGAAATCTGTATTTTTGGGCACCGATTTGCCTATTTTTAAAATAATAATTATTAGAATATTTTTTTAACATAATTATTATTAGAATATTTTTTTAACATCTTTATTTAACTAGGCAAGTCAGTTAACACATTCTTATTTTCAATGACTGCCTAGGAACAGTGGGTTAACTGCCTTGTTCAGGGACAGAACGACAGAGTTTCATCTTGTCATCTCGGGGGATCCAATCTTGCAACCTTACATTTAACTAGTCCAACGCAATTAACAACCTGCCTCTCTCTCGTTGCACTCCACAAGGAGACTGCCTGTTACGCGAATGCAGTAAGCCAAGATAAGTTGCTAGCTAGCATTAAACTTACCTTGTAAAAAAACGAATCAATCATAATCACTGGTTGATGATATTACTAGATATTATCTAGCATGTCCTGCGTTGCATATAATCTGACTAAGCATACAAGTATCTGACTAAGCGGTGGTAGGCAGAAGCAGGCACGTAAACATTCATTCAAACAGCACTTTTGTGCGTTTTGCCAGCAGCTTTTCGTTGTGCGTCAAGCATTGCGCTGTTTATGACTTCAAGCCTATCAACTCCCAAGATGAGGCTTGTGTAACCGAAGTAAAATGGCTAGCTAGTTAGCGCGTGTTAATTGTCATTGTGTTGCTGGTTCGAGCCCAGGGAGGAGAGGGACGGAAGCTATACTGTTACACTGGCAATACTAAAGTGCCTATAAGAACATCCAATAGTCAACGGTTAATGAAATACAAATGGTAAAGGGAAATAGTCCTATTATTCATATAATAACTACAAACTTAAACTTCTTACCTGGGAAGAAGGAACCACCAGCTTTCATATGTTCTCATATTCTGATCAAGGAACTGAACCGTTAGCTTTCTTACATGGCACATATTTTACTTGGAACATATTGCACTTTTACTTTCTTCTCCAACACTTTGTTTTTGCATTATTTAAACCAAATTGAATGTTTCATTATTTACTTGAAGCTAAATTGATTTTATTTATGTATTATATTAAGTTAAAATAAGTGTTCATTCGGTATTGTTTTAATTGTCATTATTACGAATCAAAAAATAAAAAATTGACCGATTTTAATCGGTATCAGCTTTTATGGTCCTCCAATAATCGGTATCGGTGTTGAAAAATCATAATCGGTCGACCTCTAGCTCTTAACTGACTTGCTTAGTTAAATAAATATTAAATAAAGGTGTTAAAAAAACGGCCAAATCAGTGTCCAAAAATACAGATTTCCGATTGTTATGAAAACTTGAAATCGGCCATTCCGATTATTTGGTCGACCTCTAGTTCACACCCTGCTACACTTGTGAGAAACCAGTTTTGATTTATTTCATGTCATTTCCGTGCTCCATATGAACAATGAGCATGTGCCTGGTTTCTCTGTCCTGGTGATGTTGACGGAGAGCTTGCCCCTGAACATGCATAGAAGTACCTGGCCTGCTTCTCACGAATATCAAATGTAGGAAAGTGCCCATCTTGGCTTCTCAGTATTTGTATTTTCTTTCCTCAGCCTAGTGAGGAATGTGTTTGTCCTCAGCCCTGGAGGGAAGCCAAAGTCATTCCACTACCCTGGAGTGGTAAAGCGGCCTTAACTGGTTCTAACAGCAGAACTATCAGCTTGCTGCCAGCTCTAAGCAAACTGTTGGAAAAAATGGTTTAGACCAAATACAATGCTATTTCTCTGTAAAACAATGAAGACTTTCAGCATGCTTTTAGAGAAGGGCGCTCAATGTGTACTGCACTGACTGAAATTAATTATGAGCTGTATTGTTAGATTTCTATGCAGCCTTTGATATTATTGGCCATAACCTGGTAGTTGAGAGAATTTGTGTTATAGCTTTTCAACCTCAGCTCTGAATCCATGATATGGCAATCTAATATAACTCAGAGGATTTTCTTTTAATGGAGCTTCTCTAATGTCAAACACAAAGTGAGGTGTACCGCAGGACAGCTCTCTAGGCCTTCTACTCTTTTCTATTTTTACCAATGACCTGCCACTGGCATTAAACAAAACATGTGTGTCCATATTTGCTGATGAGTCAACCATATACTTATCAGCAACCACAGCTAATGTAGTCACTGAAACCCTTAACAAAGATTCTGTCAGTTTTGGAATGGGTGGCCAGAAATAAACTGGCCTTAAACGTCTCTAAAACTAAGAGCATTGTATTTGGTACAAATCATTCACTAAGTTCTAGACCTTAGCTGAATCTGGTAATAAATGGTGTTGCTGTTGAACAAGTTGAGCAGACTATATTACTTGGTGTTACCTTCAATTGTCCTGGTCAAAACATATACAGTGCATTTGGAAAATATTCAGAACCCTTGACTTTTTCCATATTTTGTTACGTTATAGCCTTCTTCTGAAATGGATTAACTAAATAAATCCTCAACAATGTACACACAATACCTCATAATGACAAAGCAAAAAAAGTTTGGACACTTTTCTCAGTACTTTGTTGAAGCACCTTTGGCAATGATTACAGCCTCGAGTCTTCTTGGTTATGACACTACACGCTTGGCACACTTGTATTTGGGGAGTTTCTCCCATTCTTCTCCTCAGATCCTCTCTAGCTCTGTCCGGTTGGATGGGGAGCATCGCTGCACAGCTATATTCGGGTCTCTCCAGAGATGTTTGCTCAGGTTCAACTCCGGACTCTGGCTGGGCCAGAGTTGTCTTGGCTGTGTGCTTAGGGTCGTTGCCCGGTTGAAAACTGAACCTTTGCCCCCAGTCTGAGGTCCTGAGCACTCTAGAGCAGGTTTTCATCAATTCTCTCTGTACTCTACTCTGTCCATCTTTCTCCCCCGATTGCTCGGTTTGGCTGGGCGACCAGCTCTAGGAAGAGTCCTGGTGGTTCCAAACTGCTTCCGTTTAAGATTGATGGAGGCCACTGTGTTCTTGGGGACCTTCAATGCTGCAGAAATGTTTTGGTACCCTTCCCAAGAACTGTGCCTCGACGCAATCCTGTCTTGGAAAACTACGGACAATTCCTTCGACCTCGTGGCTTGGTTTTTGCTCTGACATGCACTGCACTTTTGAATAAATTTGCTAACATTTCTAAACACCTGTTTTCATGTTGTCATTATGGGTTATTGTGTTTCGATTGCTCAGGCTTTTTTGTTTTTAATCCATTTTAGAATACACTGTCACGTAACAAAATGGGGAAAATGTCAAGGGGTCTGAATACTTTCCGAAGGCACTCAGTTCCTCCAGTTTTTTTTTGTTTTTTCTCTAACTTATTCTGTGCCTCATATGGTAGTGTTTTGCCATCTGTACTGATAGTCCCTCAATTTCCTTTTAATATGAACTCTTGACATAAATTGCTTTTTTTTTTACAAATGAGTTTTGAATAAATGCACATTTGAAAAATGTCCCCTACCATAAATGGATCTGCTGTACCTATGTTGTGTTGGAGAAAGTCAGTTATACATGATTCTGTCCTGGTTAAAACCAACTTGTTATCCAATAGGCTTTGATTGCGTTTCTATTATCCTCGCCCAAGTGGAAATTCTGTAAGCGTAATTAGTTGGCTGTCATTGTAAATAAGAATTTGTTCTTAACTGACTTGCCAAGTTAAATACAATTTAAATAAATGTAAAGTACCTTGGACCCACCTACTCATTCAATGGTTTTGCTTTATTTTTACTATACTACTTTTGACTATTTTCTACATTGTGGAATAATAGTGAAGACATAGAAACTATGAAATAGCACACATGGGATCATGTTGTTACCAAGAAAGTGTTAAATAAATCTAAATATATTTTATATTCTTTAAAGTAGCCACCCTTTGCCTTGCCGATAGCCTTGCACACTCTTGGCATTCTCTCAACCAGCTTCACGGGGAATTATTTTTCCTACATTCTTGAAGGAGTTCCCGCATTTGCTGAACACTTGTTGGCTGCTTTTCCTTCACTCTGCGGTCCAACGCATACCAAACCATCTCAATTGGGTTGAGGTTGCGTGATTGTGGAGGCCAGGTCATCTTATGCAGCACTCCTTAGTCACTCTCCTTAGTCAAATAGCCCTTACACAGCCTGGAGGTCTGTTGTCCTTGTCCTGTTGAGAGAAAAAAATGATAGTCCCACTAAGCGCAAACCAGATGGGATGGCATATCATTGCAGAATGCTGAGGTAGCCATGCTGGTTGTGTACCTTGAGTTCTAAATAAATCACCAACAGTGTCACAAGCGAAGTACCCCCACACCATCACACCTCCATGCTTCACGGTGGGAACCACACATGTGGAGATATCCGTTCAACTACTCTGCATCTCACAAAGACAGTGATTGAAAACCAAAATCTCAAATTTGGACTCATCAGACCAAAGGACAGATTTCCACTGGTCTAATGTCCATTGCTTGTGTTTTGTGGCCCAAGCAAGTCTCCTCTTCTTATTGTTGTCCTTTAGTAGTGGGTACTTTCCAGCAATTCGACCATGAAGGCCTGATTCATGCAGTCTCCTCTGAACAGTTGATGTTGATGTGTCTGTTACTTGAACTCTGAAGCATTTATTTGGGCTGTAATTTCTGAGGCTGGTAACTCTAATGATCTTATCCTCTGCAGCAGAGGTAACTCTGGGTCTTCCTTTCCTGTGGTGGTCCTCATGACAGCCAGTTTCATCAGGTTTTTGTGACTGCGCTTGAGGAATCATTCAAAGTTCTTGACATTTTTGGGTTTGACTGACCTTAATGTCTTAAAGTAATGATGGACTGTAATTTCTCTTTGCTTATTTGAGCTGTTCTTGCCATAATATGAACTTGGTATTTTACCAAATAGGTCTGTATACCCCCTACCTTGTCACAGCACAACTGATTGGCTCAAGAAATTCCACAATTAACTTTTAACACTGCACACCTGTTAATTGAAATGCGTTCCAGGTGACTTCCTCGTGAAGCTGGTTGAGAGAATGCCAAGAGTGTGTAAAGTTGTCAAGGCAAAGTGTGGCTACTTTTGAAGGATCTCAAATATAAAATATATTTAACACTTTGTTTGGTTACTACATTATTCCGTATTTGTTATTTCATAGTTATTCTACAATGTAGAAAATAGTAAAAATAAAGAAAATCCCTGGAATGAGTAGGTGTGTCAGCTTTCGACTGGTACTGTATATGCCAATGATTTTGACTGAGTCACTTTTTGTTTTTTTAAGAAACATTGTTCTGGAAATATCTAAATTGTTTGAATAGTCAACATACACACAACACTGACACCTCACTCACTCCACCAGACATGCCACCATGGGTCTTTTCACTTTCACAGTCCCCAGTTCCAGAACAATTAGGATCCCCCCCGGCTAATGGGGATCCTAATCAAATAAAAATCACACAGTAAGTCAACAAAGTATATATTTTTTCTTCCATTCAAAAGATCATAATCCTCAGTATTTGAAAAATGTTTCCAACACTCGCCCCTCGATCATCAGCGTCGCTGATAAATAGGCTATGGTGAAGTTGTTGTTTTTACTATAGGATAGCCGTCACCTTCAAACTTCCCTTGTCAATTCATTATAGCTTACTTTCGGAAAGCCTAAGGTAGGCCTAGGTTTAAAAAAATACATTTTAAGGAAATGATAAATATTTGTTTTTTTTTGTCTGACACGCTGGTGGCTTTGATTGACAGGTGCTTTTACGGGAGTGTGCTTGAGTTCACCTGATTCTCTCTCTCGGCCTCCATGTCCATTCAGAAAGTTTCCAAAATTAGCCTGTCTGGACTCCATCCTTTTTTAAATAAGAATCAAACGCTCCTGTCATGATTTTAATCTTGTAAAAGGGATTTTTTCAGTAGCATAGGCAAAACTAGATATCTATCTTTGAAGAACATATGCCATAGCCATCGAATGACCACAACAGCAGGGGTTGTGATATGCAAATATTTCAGGAAAAGTGGGAGAAAACCCATTAGACTTTGTTTAAATGGTTTTGTGCGTGAAAATAGGAAATGTATTTAAAAAATGTTAGCTGCAGAAAAGCCAACAGACAATGATAAGTTATGAAATATATCTTCATTAATGTTGTCAACAAGAAAATGCGACAATCTCTCCAACCTGGCATTTATTCATTTGTTAATATTTATAAGTAATAGTATACGAAGCGTAATGGCTTGTTTCAGATAGGTTTTATTAAGATGCATATTCATGTAAACAAGTCTACAAACAAATGTGACCCCCCCCACATGATGATATTGTGTGGTCCTTCCGCTATAACTTAGGAAAGTATGCTCTTTATTAGGCTACCGATGAAATCAGACAGGAACTTCACTGAGTGGTGAAAGTGCACGGTGATGAGGTTGATACTCCAATAAATATTGAGGGTCTTATTCTGGTGACATGATGATTTATGCTTGGCTGCTGTTTTGACAAAGTTTTTATCAGTCTAGCTTTTTGTCCATAATAATCTCATGTGGGCTTCACCCGCACTGTATCTGCAAGCTGTTGCCTAGAGCGCACGTCCCAAGACCAGAGTGGGAAATGAGCTATGGAAACCCATTTGAAGTATTATTTTATTCGATAAATGGGAATTTAACCTCAAATATTATTTCATGTGCACTGCTTCATCACCGCACAGCCTTTCATCTGCAACAAGTCAATTTGATGGAAACACTTCTCTGGTTGGGAAATGTGCATATTGTTTTTATGTTTTAGAATACTGGCGTGAAAAATCTGTCTCCAGTTGGATAGAAGCCTAGCTCATGTTAGATTTCTCTGAGGCATAAAAATGGACTTTCAGTCAAGGAATGCCAATGTTTTCAGTCTGTTTCCATCTCTGTTTGTTTGTTTTTCATTTAGGTTGTGTGATTTGTGCAACAACTACCATTCTCAATCTGATGTTTTAGAACGCAATAAGCTTCTGTTTGAATTGACTGCTAACTGATTAAGTGTTGTAATGTCTGAGCTTATTTGCTTTTCAAAGGTGAATCACCCATCTTCAGTAATATCCATGTTCAAACAAATGTGTTTGACTCTTTACTTGCCTCTTGAACTCACACACATCTCTTTACATAGATTTTTGTAGCTTATGCCAGAATCTATCATTCTATTATCATACAATACTTTGGATACATGTGCTTGTGTTAGCCTGCAAGGCCAGTTGGCAGGCATGCAGTGTTATCCTGCAGTAGCAGCCTGCTCACTGATCGAGCATACACTTTCTCAGGCTTAAAAACAGTGTTGGTCTGACAGAGGCCAGTCCGCTCTAAAGCCCACTGTGTTACCCCTTGCTGACAGCTGGCTAATAAATGCTCTCTTTTTTTGTCTCATCTGTTCTCCAGGCCCGTAATGTCAACACTGGGGAGTTGGCTGCCATTAAAGTCATTAAGTTGGAACCTGGTAAGCCCTCTTCTCTCTCTGCCATGTGTCATCATCACTAACATTTCCCTCTCCCGACTTCTAATTTCTTCCCCTTTCTCTTTTTCCTTCCTTCTCCTTTCTCTCGTCTCTTATCCCGGTCTGTCATCCACTGTTACCCTGTTTCACCAGTCTTTTACAAACCCATTTACAGTCGGCCATCTCTTGTCACCTTCTGTTGCAGAGTCATAACCAATTGGTTATTTTGTTAATCTCACCAGCCGCTGAATTGTAATTATCCCTTAGAAAGACAAGGTCTTGTCTCTGTCCTAGTGAACAATTGAAGTCTAATGTGTGCATTTTATGATTCTCGACCAGATGTTGGTTCACAGTACACTGAATTAATGATTAAATGGAACTTTAAACATTTATTTGATGTTTTTGCTTGTAAATTATGAGCATCGTCATTCAAACATCTCTCCTCTAGTGTTGATCTTTCTGCCTATATTGAATTATTGAGCCACATATTCAAAGCCCTTTAATGGAAGTGTATCGTGGCCGGTACATTCCGGTCAGCTTCCCAAGTCTACAGCACAGCTCGAGGGCAAAAGGAAATATCATGCAGCATGTGCAAACTCACACGCAGTGTCCCAGTTTCCGCTTCCTCCTTCATAGAACGGTCTATCTATCTTTTGTTTACATTCCTCCCACACTGAAAGCTTTGTTGAATGCGTGTTGCGTGTTGCCTGTTGAGTATATTTTTGTTGAGCACACAAATCTTCATTCTTTCATCAGAAAGAGGATGAGGCTTAGTTTACAAGATAACATCATGCTCAGTTTAAGTAGACTAAATCCCCTCTGAGTATTTTGATGGCGTGATCTTTTTAAGAGATGCATCTGTAGAGAAGTGAGGGAGTAGCCTAGTCTGTCTACTGTACCAAGATGCTTTTTAGACTCTATTTCCTGTATGTGGGCCTTGTCCCTCTGCATCTAACTTGATGAAAGATGTTCACATCTTTTGAGATTTATATTTTGAATATAGTCTATCTTTTCAGTTGCTATGAATTTAATCTGAAGGAAAGAATGAGCTTTGCCACCTAATGTCTCTGTTATAGGCCTAATAGCTAAAGATGAAACATTAAGAGAGATGAGGAATTGGAATGCACCCAATGTATGCTAGGTACCAGATAAGACATTAGGAACACATGGAATGCTTTCAACATTGCTTTAATTGGCAGTGAAATAAAAAAATTAAAGCCTGCCACATGGAGAACGCTAGTCTGTGTCCATTTTTAATGGTATTTTTTAAGGGGGGTCAAAAGAAGCCAGGAACCGTGGCTGATGTGACACGCTCACGCTGGGAGCGATTACAGTGATGCCCTGGTGGAGTCAGGCTTGTCTCCGCTGATTGATAGGGACAGCTCAGTAGCAGGCCTGCAGATTGCATTAGTGCAGTGTTGAATATACTCGCTACACACACACACACACACACACTCTCCCTTCTGCACACTCTGCATCATTGCTTCCCACCTGAGGAGACTGTGCAGTCACATAGAGTTTGTGCAGGTAGACTGACCACCACATGGGTTCACCTCTCCTTTTAGAACCTACTTGGAAACCCCTGCTCACTTGCCCCTGAAAACCGGTTGGATCTCATTGCTGACTCTATTGGAGTGCAGTATGTGTAGTTGTCATGCCCAGCTGAAATCCTAGAGCCATGACCTAAATGTGGGAAAAGAGCTGACGGCCAGTGGTTTTCAATAGCATTACGTTTGATATCTTAGCCTAGCGTTACATACTGTCTAGATGTTGATTTTAAACATCCACACCAGACGCCATCAGGACACCAGGTTGAAATATCAAAACGAACTCTGAACCAACTATATTCATTTTGGGACAGGTCAAAACACATGAAACATTCATGGACATTTAGCTTGCTGTTGCTAGCTAATTTGTCCTGTGATATAAGCATTGGGTTGTTATTTTACTGTTTATTGTGTATGCATACTCACGTCACCCCTACCTACATGTACAAATTACTTCTGTTAATCTGTACCCCTGCACATTGACTTGGTACCGGTACCCCCTGTATATAGCCTTGTTATTGTTAGTTTTTATATTTTTTTTGTTTATTTAGTAAATATTTTCTTAACCAACAGTGCAGTTCAAGAAGAGTTAAGGGCTTGTAAAGTAAGCATTTCACAGTAAGGTCTACACTTTTTGTATTCGGCCCATGTGACAAATAAAGTTTGATTTTCCTGAAATGCACTTTTTTTCCCTGGCTCTTTTTATAGAATTTTGACCCATTTTGAGTCACACAAAATCATGTGTTCTGTAAATTCAATTGATTGGATATGATTTGGAAAGGCACACACCTGTCTATATAAGGTCCCACAGTTGGCAGTGCGTGTCAGCAAAAACCAAGCCATGAGGTCGAAGGAGTTGTCTGTAGAGCTCCGAGACGGGATTGTGTCGAGGCACATATCTGAGGTAGGGTACCAAAAAATGTCTGCAGCATGGAAGGTCCCCAAGAACAAAGTGACCTCCATCATTCTTAAATGGAAGAAGTTTGAGACCACCAAGACAATTCCTTTTGGGGTTCAATTTTTAACTACCCCCCTATTATTATTATTAATATTAATATGCATAATAACACAATATTTCTGTCCGTGTTCATTATGATTTTAGTGACAAAAAAAAATCTAAATATGAGTTCAAGTCTCAGCAGAGCCCCTTGTCCAATGGGTTTATCCTCTGGCGTGTTGATATTCTCCGTATCCATAGCCAGAATGATTTAGCAGTGCATGGTGAATGAACAGGTTTCATGTTATATTCGTCAGAGGTTTCGGGAGGGTGAAGTTTATGAATGAATAAAAATGTTTTTTTGCAATTATACAGATTAACAAAACATGCACAGGACAGTGTTCATAACCCGTTTTTTGTGGTAAATGTGAATGTTTTGATAATGGTTTTCACGCACATACCTTGTCCATAATGTAGAGGCCTATGGGATATTTATTTACGAGGTAAGGGAGGAGGATGCTAACTGTGATCTGCATAACATACCAGTACCAATTCATATACCTTTGTATGCCTCCTCGTCCGTATACCTACAGACACAAAAGTGAGCAGTTCAGTCATCTGCACCCAATACAGCTAGCCTTCAACATATTCTTATAGCCTTCAACATGTTCTCATAGCATGCATAGTCTTACCTCCTTTGTTGATTGATATTTATTGAATTGTGTCAATTTTCTGTTTTTAGAAAGATTTGCACAAAATATGAAAAGATGGATGGGATGGTAATCATCATAAAACTATCCATTTAGATCAAACAAGGGACAGACCTTAAACTGAGGAGATTTTATTTTTTAATGTTTCGCTTAAGTGCCTGCACCTGTTGTCCTTTTCAAATGCAATGTTCCTGCAAGAACCCCCACTAAGGAGGTTCCTCGATGAACACCTCCTATGGAGTTCTTGGAAGAACCTTTTGGGGGCAATTTTCAGTGCCAAGAACCCTAAGGTTGTTAAAAAACTGAGGGTCTTAGAACCCTTGTTGAACCCCTCATTTTTTAGTGTATGTGTACATTTATTTTGCACCGTGAGTGGTGGGGTCAGCTTGTTAGCCTAAACTGTCTTAAACCCATTTATTTTGCACCGTGAGTGGTGGGGTCAGCTTGTTAGCCTAAACTGTCTTAAACCCATTTATTTTGCACCGTGAGTGGTGGGGTCAGCTTGTTAGCCTAAACTGTCTTAAACCCATTTATTTTGCACCGTGAGTGGTGGGGTCAGCTTGTTAGCCTAAACTGTCTTAAACCCATTTATTTTGCACCGTGAGTGGTGGGGTCAGCTTGTTAGCCTAAACTGTCTTAAACCCATTTATTTTGCACCGTGAGTGGTGGGGTCAGCTTGTTAGCCTAAACTGTCTTAAACCCATTTATTTTGCACCGTGAGTGGTGGGGTCAGCTTGTTAGCCTAAACTGTCTTAAACCCATTTATTTTGCACCGTGAGTGGTGGGGTCAGCTTGTTAGCCTAAACTGTCTTAAACCCATTGGCTGTATATTACACCTCCTTTGCCTTCTCCTACACAGAGACACGATGTTGGTGTTGTCTTAATGTTCAACTTTTAGCCACACGTTGAGCGTTAAGAGGGGAACGATCCATCCGTGGTTAGTTGTTATTCTTCTCTCTCTGTGTTGTCGCCAGGCTAGCTGTCAGGCTGGTCGTCCTGTAAAATAGCCATTGCGGATGCATACTCCATGGAAATGTAGTTGTCACAGTCGGAGGATTAGGTTATTCTTCACTGGAGCTTTAACTTTATTTTTAGTTTTCTCTTAAGGGTGTTTGAGAATGTACTCCCATTCTTTCCAGTGTCTCTGTTCCCTCTTGCGCGTGTGTGTGTGCACGTTTTCAAATGTCTGTGCTTCTTAGTAGGTTTGTCACGATGTGGGTGTATGTTTATGTTTGGTGTGTGTTACCCTCGCCCTGTATTTATATAATGGGGTGACTACAGCACAAGCTTATGGAGTTTGGCTTCAGGAGATATGGAAATGTCATACTTCAGACTTGTGCTTTTTCTTACATGCTTCAAGGTTTATTCTCAAGCTTCCCTTCTGTTGACAACTGCGTTGCTAAGCTTTGAGAAAAGGTCTTTAGCTTTGATGACTTCAGACAGTTCTCGAACAGTAAGCTGGAATAAGCAGCTGAAATGGGGTGTTTTTTCTCATCCATCCACTTTTCCGTATGCAAATCCTTACAGGTCTCACTGTCCCAACAAACACCGCTGCCATACATTTTATTTAGAAGAAAGTTTGACTTTTTGTTTTGAATACTTTGCCAGGGGGCAGGCTGTGTGTTACCTAAGGGTTTGTCTACCTGCAGCAGCATTCTGCAGTGAAACTGCTAATAAGTGAAATAAGTGAAACTGCTAAATAACTGCTATAGCAGTGAAACTGCTATAAGACTGATTAAACATAAGTGTCCCTACGGAACCACCAGGGTGTTACGTATGTTTTGCAGTTTGGACTGGAGCACCCATCAGAACATGTCAGGATTTACTGGGTTCTTGAATAACAAACTAGTGTGTGATACATTTTAAATCCTCACAGTGAACAGGCTACTATTGATTCTAGGTGAATCCAGTCCTATACGGGCCACAGGGTCGTTCCATGTCATTTCAGCAAGCCATGACACACACACCATCCGATTTTGTTCTGAAATTATTTCTGTATTTAGAAACAGGTAAGATTCCTGCAACATTATTTTGTTGAAATATAAGCTAATTGATTGCACACATTCAACATTTTGATTTATAGGATTCATAGAATATTGAATAAATATAGTACATAACATCTGGGACCAAGCTTTTTTCTTACAATGAGTAACACAAGGAATCAAAAGAAATGTACTAAAGCTACCCACGGACCCCCCTCCCAAATACCAACCAAACAACAAGTATACGTTATCTAGTTCTCTCTGTCTGACAAGTAGTGTGGAACTGTGGCACGGAGTATTGTTTATTCATCCTATGTAATGTGTTCTCAGTGAATTTAGTGGTTTTTTTTTGTGGTCTTTTCCTTCAGAGAAATGTGTAATTGAAGTTGTTACATCCTGATATTACCTGATTCTGACCACAAGGTGGTGCTGTTTCTGCAATTTGGTAAGGTATGACTGCAACACGTTCTTTGGTTTTGTTTACCTGGCCATTGTTTGTAAATGCTAACTTTTTAGCATTTGAGGCATTAAATCCAATGCAAGTCAATGGTACAAATTTAGCATTTTACACCCTGCATATCCAAATCATCTATAAGTAACGTCATTGAGTTACACAATCCATTTAGATGCTTATGGGTTATTTGGACATAAAGTGTGAAAATGCTAACATAGATACCATGACTAAAGCATGGGTTGCTGTCATACCTTCTCCATAGACTGCGTACAGGGTCAGGAAATCAATATGTAATTTGGGTGAACTATCCCTTTAACATTGCTGAAACCAGCACCGTGCTCAGAACCTGGTAATATCAGGCGGCCCAAAGGGTCTGTGCTCAGCCCTCTCCTGTACTCCGTGTTCACCCATCAACTGAATCAAGTTTGCTGACGACACAACAGTGTTAGACCTGATTACCAATAACGATAAGAACCTTCTGTTTGGCTGTATCACCACCTGATATGGCAATTGCACCACCCACAAAGGCAGGGGTCTCTAGAGAGTGGTGTGGTTAGCCCAACTCATCACACTGCCTGCCCTCAGGACACCTACAGCACCCGGTGTCACAGGATGGCCAAGAAGATCATCCACCCGAGCAACGGGTTGTTCACCCCGCTGCCATCTAAAAGGAGTAGACCGTACAGGTGCATCGAAGCTGGGACACTACCAAAAGGATGTGGACACCTGCTCGTCGAACATCTCATTCAAAAATCCTGGGCATTTAATATGGAGTTGGTCCCCCCTTTGCTGCTATAACAGCCTCCTCTCTTCTGGGAAAGCCCACTAGATGGTGGGACATTGCTGCAGGGACTTGCTTCCATTTAGCCACAAGCATTAGTGAGGTCGGGCACTGATGTTGGGTGATTAGGCCCGGGTCGCAGTTGGCGTTCCAATTCATCCCAAAGGTGTCGAAGGGATGTGGTCAGGGCTCTATGCAGGTCAGTCAAGTTATTCCACACCGATCGTGACAAACCATTTCTGTATGGACTTTATGCACGGGGGCATTGTCATGCTGAAACAGAAAAGGGCCTTCCCCAAACTGTTGTCAAAGTTAGCACAGAATCGTCTAGAATGGGGCAGCAGGTAGTCTAGTGGTTAGAGCGTTGGGGCAGTAACCGAAAGGTTGCTGGATCAAATCCCCGAGCTGACAAGGTAAAAATCAGTCGTTTTGCCCCTGAACAAGGCAGTTAACCCACTGTTCCCTGGTAGGAAATCATTGTAAGTAAGAATGTTCTTAACTGACTTGCAAAGTTAAATAAAGGCTACTTTTTTTAAAGTCATTGTATGCTGTAGTATTAAGATTTCCATTCACTGGAACGAAGGGGCCGAGCCCGAACCATGAAAAACAGCCCCAGACCATTATTCCTCCTCCACCAAACTTTACAGGTGATACTATACATTGGGGCAGGTAGTGTTTACCTGGCATCTGCCAAACCAGATTCGTCCGTCTGACTGCCAGATGTGAAGTGCGATTCATCACTCCAGAGAACATTGGAGGCGAGCTTTACACCACCCGAGTCGACGCTCACGGTGATCTTAGGCTTGTTTGCGGCTGCTCGGCCATGGAATCCCATTAAGCTCAGATGAACAGTTCTTGTGCTGATGTTGCTTCCAGAGGCAATTTGCAACTCAGTATGGAGTGTTGCAACTGAGGACAGGCATTTTTTTTTAAGCGCTTCAGCACCTGGTGGTCCTGTTCTGTGTGGTTGTGTGGTCCTCATGAGTGTCATCCTAGTGCTTGATGGTTTTTGCAAATGCAATTGAAGATACTTTTTTTCCATATTGACTGACCTTCATGTCTTAAAGTAATAATGTACTGTCATTTCGATTGGCTTATTTGAGCTGTTCTTGCCATAATATGGACTTTTATCAAATAGGGCTGTCTTCTGTATACCAGCCCTACCTTGTCACAACACAACTGAGTGGCTCAAACACATTAAGAAGGAAAGAAATTCCACAAATGAACTTTTAGAATTCTACCCTGATGAAGACAGCTTGGCTGTCGAAACGTTGGTAATTACATTTTTGCATCTAAGCTCCTAGAGTGTGCGGCTCTCTTTATATTTTCAGACTCTCATGAGGACAGCACAGGAAAGGAAGACCCAGAGTTACCTCTGCTGCAGAGGATAAGTTCATTAGAGTTACCAGTCTCAGAAATTGCAGCCCAAATAAATGCTTCAGAGTTCAAGTAACAGGCACATCTCAACATCAACTGTTCAGAGGAGACTGTGTGAATCAGGCCTTCGTGGTCGAATTAATGCAAAGAAACCGCTACTAAAGGACACCAATAAGAAGAGACTTTCTTGGGCCAAGAAACATGAGCAATGGACATTTGACCGGTGGACACCTGTCATTTTGGTCTGATATTTGTGAGACGCGGGCGAGGTGAAAGGAAGATCTCCACATGTGTGGCTCCCACCGTGAAGCATGGAGGAGGAGGTGTGACAGTGCCCTTTGCTGGAGACACTGTCTGTGATTTATTTAGAATTCAAGGCACACTTAACCAGCACAGCATTCTGCAGCGATACGCCATTCCATGTGGTTTGGGCATAGTCCCACTATAAAAAAAAAATCAACAGGACTATGACCCAACACACCGCCAGGCTGTGTAAGGGCTATTTGACCAAGAAGGAGAGTGTTGCATCAGATGACCTGGCCTCCACAATCACCCAACCTCAAACCAATTGAGATGGTTTGGGATGAGTTGGACCACAGAGTGAAGGAAAAGCAGCCAGCAAGTGCGGGAACTCCTTCAAGACTGTTGGAAAAGCATTCCAGGTGAAGCTGGCTGAGAGAATGGCAAGAGTGTTCAAAGCTGTCATCAAGGCAAAGGGTGGCTACTTTGAAGAATCAAAAAATATATTTTGATTTTGTTTACACCATGATTCCATATGTGTTATTTTGTAAGTTTGATCTCTGAACTATTATTCTACAATGTAAAAAAAAAAAATTTTTTTTAAAGTACAGAGAAACGCTTGAATGGTGTGTCCAAATCTTTTAGTGGTACTGGGTATATACCATTTTCTAGTTAAATATATATATATATATATCTACTGCTGTGAACACCTTTTCTACTTGTATGCTGTCTACACACCATTTTATATACTGCTCAAAAAAATAAAGGGAACACTTAAACACAATGTAACTTGTCTATTCCATTTGCACAACAGCATGTGAAATTTATTGTCAATCAGTGTTGCTTCCTAAGTGGACAGTTTGATTTCACAGAAGTGTGATTGACTTGGAGTTACATTACGTTGTTTAAGTGTTCCCTTTATTTTTTTGAGCTGTGTGTGTGTGTATATAAGTGTTCCCTTTACTTTTTTGAGCTGTGTGTGTGTGTGTGTGTGTATATATATATATGTATGTATGTATGTATGTATGTATGTATGTATGTATGTATGTATGTATGTATGTATGTATGTATGTATGTATATACATATATATATGTATATGTATGTATATACATATATATGTATATATATGTATGTATGTATGTATGTATGTATGTATGTATGTATGTATGTATGTATGTACATATATATATATGTATGTATGTATGTATATACATATATGTATGTATGTATGTATGTATGTATGTATGTATGTATGTATGTATGTACGTATATATATATGTATGTATGTATGTATGTACATATATATATATATATATGTATGTATGTATGTATATACATATATATATATATATATGTATGTATGTATGTATATACATAATATATATATGTATGTATGTATATACATATATATATATATGTATGTATGTATGTATGTATATACATATATATATATGTATGTATGTATGTATGTATATACATATATATATATATGTATGTATGTATGTATGTATATACATATATATATATATGTATGTATGTATGTATGTATATACATATATATATATATGTATGTATGTATGTATATACATATATATATATATGTATGTATGTATGTATATACATATATATATATATGTATGTATGTATGTATGTATATACATATATATATATGTATGTATGTATGTATGTATGTATATACATATATATATATGTATGTATGTATGTATGTATGTATATACATATATATGTATGTATATATACATATATGTATATATGTATATATATATATATGAGAAACGGACTCTGACATTTCCTAATTCCTTTTTTACTTTTTGGATTGCTAGGTATTATGGCATTGTTGGAGCTAGAAACACAAGCTATTTTCAGCACCTGTGATAACATCTGTGTACGTGACTATTTGCTTTGACATAAACCTGACATAAACAACTTTGATGACTAATTTCATTGAATGGGGAGGGTAAAAAAAAACATTCCAAAATTCACTGGGAATACAGTGCATTCAGAAAGTATTTAGCCCCTTTGACTTTTTCCATATTTTGTTACGTTAGTCCTATTCTAAAATGTATTAAATCAATCATTTCCTCATCAATGTTCTCACAATACCACACTATGATAGAGAACAGGTTTTTAGACATTTTTGCAAATGTATTAAACATGTAAAACAGATACCAAAGGATCTGAATACTTATGTTAATAAGGTATGAGACACGAAATTGAGCTCCGGTGCATCCTGTTTCCATTGATCATCCTTGATGTTTCTACTACTTTGAGTTCACCTTTGGTAAATTCAATTGATTGGACATGATTTGGAAAGGTACCCACCTGTCTATACAATGTCCCACCGTTGACAGTGCATGTAAGCGCAAAAACCAAGCCATGAGGTCGAAAGAATTGTCCGTAGAGCTCCGAGACAGGATTGTGTCGAGGCACTGATCTGGGGGAGGGTACCAAAACATTTCTGCAGCATTGAAAGTCCCTAAGAACACAGTGGCCTCCATCATTCTTAAATGGAAGAAGTTTGTAGCCACCAAGACTCTTCCTAGAGCTGGCCTCCACACCAAAGTTTGCTAAAAGGCACCTAAAGGACTCCCAGACCATGAGAAACAAGATTCCCTCGTTTGATGAAACCAAGACTGAACTCTTTGGCCTGAATGCCAAGCATCACGCCTGGAGGAAATCTTGCACCATCCCAACAGTGAACCATGGTGGTGGCAGCATCATGCTCTGGGGATGTTTTTCATTGACAGGAACCGAGACGAGTCAGGATCAAGGGAAAGATGAACGGAGCAAAGTACAGAGAGATCCTTAATGAAACCTGCTTCAGAGCACTCAGGACCTCAGACTGGGGGCGAAGGTTCACCTTCCAAAAGGACAATGACACCAAGCACAGTCAAGACAACGCAGGAGTGGCTTCGGGACAAGTCTTTGAATGTCCTTGAGTGGCCCAGACAAAGCCCGGACTTGAACCCGATCGAACATGTCTGGAGAGACCTGAAAATAGCTGTGCAGCAACGCTCCTCATCCAACCTGACATAACTTGAGAGGATCTCAAGAGAAGAATGGAAGAAATTCCCACAATACAGGTGTGCCAAGCTTGTCATACCAAAGAAGACTCTATGCTGTTATCGCTGCCAAACGTGCTTCAACAAAGTACTGAGTAAAGGGTCTGAATACTTATGTAAATGTTGTTTCCACTAAAAAAAAATATATTTTAAATTGCAACATTTCTAAAAACCTGTTTTTGCTTTGTCATTGTGGGGTAATGTGAGTAGATTGTCGTCGCCCCCCCCCTAGTCAATCTAATCCATTTTAGAATAAGTCTCTAACGTAACAACATGTAGAAAGTCAAGAGGTCTGAATACTTTCCGAATACACTGTACATTACATAGCATGAAGAAACAATGTTCCAAGCCAAAGCTCGATACTACTTGTCAGACATGTATATAGTATAAATTCTCCGTGTTGTTGGGGTGGGGTGGGGGTCCATTGGTGTTTGGTTTTTTACAATTTCTTTGTATTCGTAATGTCTAATAATTGTTTGAAGAATGTTTGGTCCAATTTGAATCTTAGGTACTACATTTATTGAATATAATATGAACCCTGTAATTTAAAATGGCCAATTTGGGTGCAATAAATTTGCTTAACTTCTCAGATCAAATTATACAGTATTTCAAGTAGTGTGTGTATGCATGCCAGAACAGTGTTTAGTACTGTTTTGGCTCAGTCTTAAGTGATTGATTGTCTGGAATGTTAGTTATGCAGGACGGAGCATCTGATAGGCTGGGTATGGATTTCAAAGGCCGGAACGGAATGACTGAACCCTGCAGTGAGGATTATCAATTCTCCTGAAATGTTTCATGTGAAATACTTCCTATCCAATTGAAATCTCTCTTTCTCTGCTCCTCTCAGTGATTATGAACTCTCCCACTGGTAAGCTATGTATCATTACCTTGACACAGGGTTTTTTAAAATCTTGAGCTTCATTTGATAAGCCTTTGCAGCGGTGCACCTGCCATTTTCCCCAGGCATTAAAAGACAAACATCGAAGCCTAATAACACGGCACTGTGTTTGCACTTCATCTTCAGATGTATTTTTACTTCTCCTAGGGTTGAGTCCTCGGAGATCCGCGTGCACAACTCCAAATGTTCATGTCAAGATCTTATTGACGTCAATGCATGATTTAGGCAAAAGCCTGTAAACGGCAATTGGATCTCATTCAGGATTTGCCCTTACAATCCTCCTTTTACCTCTGTGCTGTAACCTATGAATTTTATTTTCTTTATTTTTTTCCTTTTTTGTTGCCCTTTTGTAGTGCTTGAACGGTGACCCATCACAGCCATCTCTGACACAGAGCCAAGTTGTCATGCTGCAGCATCGGGGTATAAACACTGTGGTATAGCTGGAGGACATACAGTGCCTTCAGAAATTATTCACCCACCTTGACTTGTTCTACCTTTTTGTGTTATAGCTTAAATTAAAAATGGATTAAATTGAGATTTTGTGTCACTGGCCTGCACGCAATACCCCATTAAACTGAAATGTCTTCAGTCAATAAGTATTCAAACTCTTTGTTATAGCAAGCCTCAATAAGTTCAGGAGTAAATATTTGTGTAACAAGTTCCATGGACTCACTCTGGGTGCAATAATAGTGGCTAACATTATTTTGAATGACTACCTCATCTCTGTCCCCTATACATTCAATTATCTTTATCTCAGTCGATCAGTGAATTTCGAACACAGATTCAACCACAAAGACCAGGGAGGTTTTCCAATGTCTCGCAACGAAGGGCACCTATTGGTAGATGGGTAAAATGCAGACATTGAATATCACTTTGAGCATGGTGAAGTTATTAAGTACACTTCTGGATGGTGTATCAATACACACAGTCACTACAAAGATGCGGGCATCCTTCCTAACTCCGTTGCCGGAGAGGAAGGAAACCACTCATCGATTTTTACCATGAGGCCAATAATGACTTTAAAACAGTTTGTTTCATGGCTGTGATAGGAGAACTGAGGATGGATCAACATTGTAGTTACTCCATAATACTAACCTAAATAAGAGTGAAAAGAAGGAAGCCTGTACAGAATAAAAATTATCCATAACATTCATCCTGTTACCAATAAGGCACCAAAGTAAAACCGTGAAGAATTGGTCAAAGAAATTTTAACTTTGTCTTGAATACGCGTTCATGTTTGGGGCAATTCCAATGTACCACTTCATTTTCAAGCATGGTGCTGGCTGCATCGTGTTATGGGTATGCTTGTCATCGGCAAGTTTATTAGGATAAAAAAGAAACACAATAAAGCTAAGCACAGGAAAAATCCTAAAGGGAAAACCTGTTTATTTGCTTTCCAACAGACAATGGGTGACATTCCCCTTTTCAGTGGGACAACCTAAAACCCAAGGCCAAATATACACTGGAGTTGCATACCAAGATAACATTGAATGTTCATGAGTGGCCTAGTTAGTTTTGACATAAATTGTCTCAATCTATGGCAAGACTTGAAAATGGCTGTCTCGCATTGATCACCAACTTGACAGAGCTTGAAGAATAAAAATAATAATGTGCAAATACTGTATAATCCAGGTGTTGCAGAGCTTAAACTTTACATAGAAAGACTAACCGCTGTAATCGCTGCCAAAGGTGATGTATTGACTCAGACATATCAATATTTATGTGAATGACAAGAGTTCCGTTTTTCATTTTCAATACATTTGCACAAAAAAAACCTGTTTTCACATTCATTATGGGGTATTGTGTGTAGATGGGTGATGGATAAAAATGTAATCCATTTTGATTTCAGGCTAACAAAGCTAAATGGTGAATAAGTCGAGGGATATGAATACTTTCTGAAGGTACTGTAGCCCCACCTTGTCATGTGACAGTGTTAGCACTTAGCAAGCTGTGTGGCTGCTTGACAGCTCAGGGCACTAGAAGGATATAGGTGGTTATTCAGGGTTTGGCATGATTTAATAATTTGCCAACTGTCCCATATGAATTTATAGCAGGTTTTACTGACTGGAAAGGGTTAAACCTCTCCATACATAACTAGTTTATAAGGCTTATGTGAATGATTGTAGATGTGTCCTAGCATGAATGCCTTTTTGTCCACTATGTGCTTCAACAATTCCTATCAGTATAGCTGCTGGGGCCCTGGGGTCAGACTCGTTACCATAGTAACAGAGCTTTGCCTTGGAGATATGGGTCAGGAACGTCACTAATTCGCTCAGACATTCACAGATCTGAAGGGCTTGACATGTGACACACAGAGCCCAAGCCAGGGTATCCATCAGACGGTAGCGCTTCACCTCGGGGTCAAAGGATGTGATGACGTTAAGGGGGCTATGTAGGCCCATGTGTGGAGATGCCAACTCAACAATATTCACCCATATCCATTCTGACTGTTGTCAAAGATGGTTCTGAGTGTGGATGGATGTGAGTGTACTGTATGTGGATGTGTGTGTCTCACTTTAAAAGTGTATACAGCATATAGATGGTCCTGTGTGGGTAATAGTGTCTGCTAAATTACTCAAATGTATATGGAGAAATAGACGTTTTGACATTTAAATAAGATTACTTCTAAGCTGGTACCCCGCTGAAATGGTATTTTAGCTTTTTTTTATCCATGAGATGTGCTGTCATTTTGTATAAGTCCTGGCTCTTAGTCATGTCCCAGCGTTTTGAAGGCGTCCTAAAATAGCTGGATCTGATGCAGTTAGTGCTGCAGTGCCTTCTCTTCCTGCATCAATATATTTACTGTAGACACTACAGCCTCAAAACAAGTTATATCATGTTTACCATCTGCATGAATTTGAAATGATGTAACGTGTTGGTGTTTGTATCCTGAGACGAAAATCGTCTGTATTGGCCTGGTAGCCATGTCTGTTTCTGCTTAAACTGCCATCTCTGTTGTACAGCATGACGACAACATGTCAGAGGAGTTGGCTAAAGCACAAACGGATCTAGCCACCAGGCTAACGCTTTATGGCTTGATCATGTAACTGATCGGCTGACTGACTATTTGATTGACAGGTGAGGACTTTGAGGTGGTGCAGCAGGAGATCATCATGATGAAGGACTGCAAACACTCCAACATCGTGGCCTACTTCGGTAGCTATCTCCGGTAAGACTGGCACACTGATAGATCAGGTATGGATAGACAGTACATCTCTCTCTGAAGTTGGACTCAAATAATACAGCTATTTCATGCGCTTATTTTGAATCTAGGCTTGTCGCCTACCCTTCTCGCCTTTTTGGGCGACCATTCCCGTTGTTAGGGCGGAGACGTGAGCATCTCGTCATTATATACAGGTCTCTGGTGCAAATGGATAGGTGCACAAAAGGAGCGAATGAGAAGAGACCAAAACGACAACATGAGAACAAGCGGGAATACATACAAAAAAATCTAATTAATTAGATGTATTGCCCAGTTCTAGCTTTGAGTCTTACATTCCCAGTCTTGCTGACTTGTGGTCTGTTGAGAGGGATTTTGACAGGGAGTGTATCACTTCCCTTCTCCAGGAGGGATAAATTATGGATCAGCATGGAGTACTGCGGAGGAGGATCTCTGCAGGATATTTATCATGGTAGGACACACATTCTCACACTCACAAACTTGCTCACACTGTGGCAACCTATGCATTCACCCATGCTCACAGTCACCCTAACAGAATAGCTGTGTTTTAATCTAAAAACAGACCATGAAGCACAATAAATGAAAGCTTGTTGCAATCAATATCCACATTTTTCACTAACACACTTAAGCCAGTCAGCCAGCACAGTAAATAGCACTCTAAGTGAATCAACTGGTGTTGAACTCTAAATTGTGTATGAATTGCTTGATACACATTGGATAGCTCTTCTAAACTCTCATCTCTTCCTCCCTCCTGTCCAGTGACTGGGCCTCTGTCTGAGTCTCAGATTGCGTATATGTCACGGGAAACCCTCCAGGTATGTTTTTACCCCTGCTGCCAGTGCCATGGGCATCTATGGGTCAGATTGAATGAGAACATGTTTTGCTGTTTGTTTTTTTTACTTACAGGGTTTGTACTATCTCCACAACAAAGGCAAAATGCACAGAGACATTAAGGTAAAGCCATGTCAGTGATAGTAATAAGCATGCTGTTGAGTAGAGATGATTGCCTTTCATTCCTTACTCATCTTTGCAAAAGATATCTCTGAAATGCTGATGATATTTTTTGCCTGGCCCTATTACTTTTCCTCATAGGGAGCAAATATTCTATTGACAGACAACGGCTATGTGAAACTAGGTAAGGCCACGGACAACCACTACTTTCCCCTCAGACATGTCAGTTCCCAAAGCCTCACCTTGTACCTATTAGAATGAGATCTCACAATACATCTGATCTTTTTGCTCATTTTCCTCCCTCTTCCTCCTTAGCTGACTTTGGTGTATCAGCACAGATCACTGCCACGCTGGCTAAGAGGAAGTCCTTCATTGGAACACCATACTGGTGAGCGTCTCCCCTGGCCCCTCCCCTCGGTGTCATACTCTGGATAGACTCTGACATGATGTTATGGTTCATTGACTTATTGTGACAGACCATTCATATTGCTCTGGACAGTGTTATGATTGTATTTGATTGCCTTGAGTGATTGTTGGTCTATGCCTGATTAGTACTGTTTTTTTCTCTCTTTTTCTCTTTCGCCTCCCTCCCTCCTCTCATCCTATCAGGATGGCTCCAGAGGTGGCAGCCGTGGAGAGGAAGGGGGGCTACAACCAGCTGTGTGATATCTGGGCCGTGGGCATCACAGCTATCGAGCTTGCCGAGCTGCAGCCTCCCATGTTCGACCTGCACCCTATGAGGTGAGACTGTGTGTGTGGGGGATGTGTGAATTAAGCCTTATGACTGTGATGCTGGATATGAGGGGGTGAGGTATATGGCGAGGTGAGGTATATGGCCAATATACCACGGCGGCTAAGGGCTGGATACAGCCTTTACCTGTGGTATATTGGCCATATACCACAAACCCCAGAGGTGCTTTATTGCTATTATAAACTGTTTACCAATGTACTTAAAAATGAAGATAATGTTTTGTTATACCCAGGGCTCAAACCACCCAGTGGTAGATTCCCTCCATTTACTTAGAAATCACATTGTTACGACTAATGTACTTTGTTCTAGAAACCAAGTCTGTTTCCTTTCTTCCTAGGGCCCTTTTCTTGATGACAAAGAGTAATTTCCAGCCACCCAAATTGAAAGACAAAGTGAAATGGTAAGTGTTCACCTCTCCTCTGTGAATAGTGAGGAACAGGTTTAATTCTCAGTTTAACAATTTTCTCTTCATATTATAAACTTAAATGCTCTGACATGTATATTTCCTATCTCCTCCTATGAAAGGGGAAATAATTTCCATCATTTTGTCAAATTGTCCCTGACGAAAAATCCCAAGAAGAGGCCAACAGCAGAGAAACTATTACAGGTACTCCCAGTCTAGAGGGAAACACTTGATATGAGTATCTGTCAGGATAAGAGTGTCTGTAGGCTGTGACCTCGCGTCCCCTTCCTGTGTCCACAGCACCCGTTTGTGTCACAGCCTCTCAGTCGAACCCTGGCCATCGAACTGCTGGACAAATCCAACAACCCAGACCACACCACATACAACGACTTTGACGATGACGACCCAGAACCAGAGGTAGAGTCACCCCCCCACCACCCTAACCCACATCTCCAACCTCTCCATCTCTTCAGGTTTCTCAAATCTAATAGCAGGATAAGACTGACACCTGTCCTCATTGGTCTCTACGCATTTAGTTCGTCCAATCATGCTGATCTCTTAATTGTCAGAGTCCTACATCTTTCCTCCCTTTTCCATTACCCTTCTCTCTGCTCTTCTTCATCCTCTTCCTCAGTTTAAATATATGGGCCACTTCCTTCCCATCACCCCAGGTGCTCGGCGAGCACCTCGCTTTGCCATGCGCAAGAAGGTACCAATGTGGCCGGCATTACAACTGCACCAGTACCACTGTGATCAGTACCTGTAGAAACAGAGAACTAACTACTTCATTAACTACTTCATGTTACTTCATTTGTTAAATGTATTTGCATGTGGGATTTTGAAGAGTGTTTTGGGTGTGTTTTAGGCATGAATAGGGGCACAGTTAAACTGTGAGAATAAATTCAGATGGCATACTATATGTAACACTTTAATGTCTCGCTCTCACACACCTTCTTGTGTATATACATGTTTGTTACATATTGTACATACCTTCTATTTTGTATGTGCGTTCGTTTGTTAAAGCTAATGTTTACAAGCTTGTGATTTGTCTAGCTAGGCCAAGGGTGTGTTTAGTGCATAAATGTATAGAAACTAGAACTTGATTGATATGCTGAGGTGAGGTCAAACTGAGGTACCGTTTCCCACATGGACAAGAGGAACACCAATGTGAGAATGCTGTTCATTGACTACAGCTCAGCGATCAACACCATAGTGCCCACAAACCTCATCACTAAGCTAAGGTCCCTGGGACTAAACACTTCCCTCTGCAACTGGATCCTGGACTTCCTGACGGGCCGCCCCCAGGTGGTAAGGGTAGGAAACAACACATCTGCCACGCTGATCCTCAACACGGGGGCCTCTCAGGGGTGCGTGCTTAGTCTCCTCCTGTGCTCCCTGTTCACCCACGACTGCGTGGCCAAGCGCGACTGCAACACAATCATTACGTTTGCTGACAAAACAACAGTGGTAGGCCTGGTCACCGACAAGGATAAGACCGCCTATAGGGAGGAGGACAGTGACCTGGTGCCAGGACAACAACCTCTTCCTCAACGTGAGCAAGACAAAGGAGCTGATTGGGGACTACAGGAAAAGGAGGGCCGAACACGCCCCCATTCACATTAACGGGGCTGAAGTTCCTTGGTGTCCACATCACCAACAAACTATCATGGTCCAAACACACCAAGACAGTCGTGAAGAGGGCACAATAACATCTTTCCACCTCAGGAGACTGAAAAGATTTGGCATGGGTCCCCAGATCCTCAAAAAGTTATAATCGGCACCATCGAGAGCATCATGACGGGTTGCGTCACAGCCTGCTCGGCATCCGACTGTAAGGCGCTACAGAGGGTAGTGTGTATGGTCCAGTACATCACTGGGGCCAAGCTTCCTGCCAGGACCTATGTAATAGGCGGTGTCAGAGGAAGGTCCTAAAAATGGTCAAATACTCCAGCCACCGAAGTCATAGACTGTTCTCCCTGCTACCGCATGGCAAGCGTTACCGGAGAGCCAAGTTTAGGTCCAAAAGGCTCCTTAATAGCTTCTACCGCTAAGCCATAAGACTCCTGAACAATGAATCAAATGGCCACCCAGACCATTTACATTGACACATCTTTTGACACGTCTTTTGTTAAGTACCTCTTTTGTTCTCTATTGCTCCTCTATTGGTCCTCAAGCAAGGGGCAGGCTGATGACATCACGACCTCCCAACAAACCATCTCCTTGAAGTTTTCAGTTTTCAAAATGTTTACTCTTCAGTGTGTGTGTGTAATTGACTGTATTGGCGCTTGGGATATAATATAATAATATCACATTCCAATAGGAAAGTTAAAAACAAATCACTGAAGAACATATTTTAAGTATGTTATGTGTAAATTAGTATGTGTTTGGTCTCAGAAGACTGGTAAAAAGAATGTCCACTGATGTGAATTTGAGCTCTCCTTAATCTGCATGTGTTGTTGCTAAGGCATCTATTGCTGCCTTGCGTTGCCATGGTTTATTTGCCTGCTTTCAGTACGGTCTGTCTATGCTGTGTTCTGTTGCTGCCATGGAGCTTGTTGTGACTGGATCATTGTTCTCATTGTCCCTGACTCATACACTATATATACAAAAGTATGTGGACACCTCTTCAAATTAGTGGACTCAGTTATTTCAGCCATACCTGTTGCTGACAGGTGTATAAAATTGAGTACACATCAATGCAATCTCCATAGACAAACATTGACAGCAGAATGGCCTTGCTGAAGAGCTCAGTGACTTTCTATGTTGCACCATCATAGGATGCCACCTTTCCAACAAGTCAGTTTGTCAAATTTCTGCCCTGCTAGAGCTGTCCCGGTCAATTGTAAGTTCTGTTGTGAAGTGGAAACCCTTAGGAGAAACAACGGCTCAGCTGTGATGCGGTAGCCAACACAAGCTCGCAGAATGGGACCGTTGAGTTCCTCGGTTGCAACACTCACTACTGAGTTCCAAACAGCCTCTAGAAGAAACATCAGCACAATAACTGTTAGTCGGGAGCATCATGAAATGGGGTTCCATGGCCGAGCAGCCGCACACAAGCATAAGATCACCATGAGCAATGCCAAGTGTCTGCTGGAGTGGTGTAAAGCTTGCCGCCATTGTACTCTGGAGCAGTGGAAATATATTCTCTGGCGTGATGAATCACGCTTCACCATCTGTTAGTCCAACGGCTGAATCTAGTTTTGGCTTATGCCAGGAGAATGTTACATATGCCAGTTCATAGTGCCAACTGTAAAGTTGGGTGGAGGAGGAAAAATGGTCGGGGGCTGTTTTTAATTGTTCGGGCTAGGCCCCTTAGTTCCAGTGAAGAGATCTTAACGCTACAGCATACAATTACATTTTAGACGATTCTATGCTTCCAACTTTGTAGCAATAGTTTGGGGAAGTCCCTTCCCTGTTGCAGCATGACAATGTCCCCGTGCACAAAGCGAGGTCCATACAGAAATGGCTTGTCGAGATTGGTGTGGAAGAACTTGAACACCTTTGCGATGAGTTGGACCGCCGACTGCGAGCCAGGCCAAATCGCCCAACATCAGTTCCCGACCTCACTAATGCTCTTGTGGCTGAATGGAATCAAGTCCCTGCAGCAATGTTCCAACATCTCGTGGAAAGCCTTCCCAGAAAAGTTGAGGCTGTTATTGCCCATGATTTTGGATTGAGATGTTCGACGAGCAGGTTTCCACATAATTTTGGTAATGTAGTGTAGGTCAGAGGTCAGAACGGGTTCAGTCCGTGCCTAAAAACCAGACTGGGTTTGAGACACCTGTAGATTGAGAACATATGAAATATACACATCTTAGAGACAGTAAGATCAGCACTCTCCTTTCCCCTCAATGAGAGTGATGTTGAATGTTTTTTTTACCATGTAGCAAAGTTCGCACAGGATTTAATAAGACTACAGTTATTGGACTGAGGAATGCAGTTTTTGTTTTTTTGTGTGTGATGATGATGATCTTGTCTGTTAAGGTCGTATGTTTTTTCTTCCGGACAGTCTCCAGTGTCTGTTCCCCATCGGATTCGCTCCACCAGCAGGAGCACAAGGGAAGGGAAGACGCTGTCTGAGATCAACTGTAAGTTTCTATATGTGTGACTAAGGGCCTGTTTCCCGGACCCAGATTGAGCCTACTCCTGGACTACAAATCATGCTTAGTTTGTGAATCATCTGGATTCCATTCAGTCTGTGGCTATGGTTTATTCCATTTTATCCCAGTCTGCTGTTTTTGGCACTGTGCATAACCTCTCTAGGGTATGCTAGCGTCCCACTTTGCCAACATCAGGTGAGGTTGCAGAGCGCCAAATACAGAAGTACTCATTATAAAAATTCACAAAACAAAACATATTTTACATAGGAATGGAGGGATTTAAAGATTAACTTCTTGTGAATCCAACCACGGTGTCAGATTTTAAAAATGCTTTATGGCGAAAGCATACCTTTACGATTATTTGAGAACATGGCCCAGCAGACAAATGATTACAAACAGTAACCAGCCAAGTAGAAGAGTTACACAAGTCAGAAATAGATCTTCATATGGTTGCACTCAAGACATTCATTTACTTAATAAATGTTCCTTTTGTTCCAAAAGTCTCTCTATATCCAAAAACCTCTGTTTTGTTTGCGTGTTTTCTTCAGTGATCCGCAGGCTCAAACGCAGACAAAAACATCAAAATTGTATCCGTAAAGTTCATAGAAACATGTCAAACAATGTTTATATTCAATCCTCAGGTTGTTTTTAGCCTAAATAATCGATAATATTTCAACTGGACAATAACGTCGTCAATATAGAAGGTAAACAAGAGGCGCGCTCTCGGGATTGCGCATGAAGAAGCTCTGCGACACGGCAGGGTCCACTCATTCAGACTGGTCTTACTCCCTCATTTATCAGAATAGAAGCCTGAAACAATTTATAAAGACTGTTGACATCTAGTGGAAGGCATAGGAACTGCAACTTGAGTCCTAAGTCAATGGATACTGTAATAGCATTGAATAGAAAAATACAAATAAACTACTTCCTGAATGGATTTTTCTCAGGTTTCCGCCTGCCAAATTAGTTATGTTATACTCAGACATTATTTTAACGGTTTTGGAAACTTTAGAGTGTTTTCTATCCAAATTGACCAGTTATATGCATATCATATCCTCTGGGCATATCCTCTGGGCAGTAGCAGGCAGTTTAATTTGGGCATGCTTTTCATCCAAAATTCTGAATGCTGCCCCCTACCCTAGAGAAGTTAATCTGGCACATTAAATTCTGGCACATTAAATTCTCTGCGAGTTCATGGTAATCGTACTTTAGTTAACCTCTGTCTGTCAGGATTAACATTGGCATGAGTATAATCTATTTTTCAGCTTCCATAGATTAATGGCTCCTCAAACCATGCTGTGAAGGATCACAGAGAGAAACACACACACACACACACTCCCCTGTTAAAGCACCTCAGCACTCTCACTCATATATCTCTAACCTGCAGCTGCACAGTTAAACTTGAACTCATACTAGAACACCAGTCAACTCCGACAGGTTTGTTTCTTTCTAGAGTACATGGCTGATGTTCCTCTCTCTTTCCCTCCCTCTTTCTTTGTCTTCTCCCCTACCTCTCTCTCTCCCTCCCCACTCTATAATTGTATCTTTCTCGATCGCTCTTTCTTCCCCCACCCCCAGTTGGCCAGGTGAAGTTTGACCCTCCGCTGAGGAAGGAGACAGAGCCCCATCATGAGCCGGTGAGTGACCTGGTCCTGCAGTGTCCCCCTGATACTACTTTAGTTGAGACTCTGCTACAGTTTTAAATCACGCTCACAGTTACTGCATATCTCAAGTCATCCACGTGATCCATCTCCCTGTGTAGCATATTTCTTGACGTTGTCTCCTAAATTTGTCTGAATGCTACTCACACTGGTACTAACCTGCACCTCTTGCTGATGTTTCAGTGCAGGGTTAACACATGCATGGCCACCCCTATTCTCTCCCCTCCACTCTCATCCCTCACTCCCTACCTCTCTTACCCATCCTCCTCTCCTACGCTTTAATGCCTTTCTTTGATTGGATGAAATTAACTTTTGAATTAACGGGACTTTCTCATTCTGCCTGCTGAACAGCCTGACTCTGACCCGTTTTTGGACTGTGCAGAAGAGCTGTACTACACTGCGAGATCTAATCTGGTATTTTCCTCATCTCTCCATTTCTCCTTCTGGGTCGTCTCTCTGCTTCGTAACGCTTAACCGTCCTCTTTCAGTTGGCCCTTATCCTGTCTCGCTCGTGTTTCTTTTCAGTGTCTATGTTTATTGGATGTCAGTAACTGTTTGTTCATCTGTGTCTGTGAAGCTGTCTTCGCCTCATTGGCTGGTGTTTTTCGTTGTTATTCCTGTTTTATGATGTTTTTACTGTATAGCCTTCGGCCACACAACCTGTTAGACCTCACCGGCACATCGAAGGCTCTAGAGGTGTGTGTGTGTAAGGGATGGAAGAAAACAATTTCAAGAGTGAGTGGAATGGAGGGATTAAAGGGATGTCTGGAGGGATTTAGGGAGAGTGATATCTCTGGACAGCATATGGGTGGATGAACCACCTCCTTGGGGAAAACATGTGTGACTGACTTGGAACCCTGAGTCCGTGGCCTGTTAGAGCGGGACCAGATCAAGCCCTAAGCTGCCATCAAAAGTCCCCCGCAGTCTCCTCCTGCCCAAATATTATCGCTGACTCAGACCACTGACCCCAGTCACTGTTAAACTTAGACCTCTTGTTCCTTTGTCACATATCCATACTAGGGAATTTATTGATGTGACGTGAGGCAGCAGGATATGTCAAGTTTGTCAGCATAAGTAAGAATATGTTAGCCGAGCTCTCTCCGGCTCAATGTAGTATGGACGTGTCGTTTTGCGGTGCGTTCGCCTATAGGAGTCGGGGTCGGTCACTTGGTTGTGAAGGGGGAATACAGGTATCTATATCCTCGCTGGAAAATCAATATGTCCACGGAGCTGATGGACCCGCAGTGTCAGCCAATAAGTGTTCAGTAAAGTCCGCCGCATTGCTGCAGTGCGCACGCACACATACCATGAAACCCGCCCTTCGCCCATACTTTTGCAGCTAGTTGTGCTGAGATGCCTCTGTATGGCCCCGTGCACTGCTACACCTTCACATAGCGTTGATGGTTTCCATTCATGTTCATCTAGTCATGGACGGCATGTGTCCTAGCGGTTGGAGCGTTGGGCCAGTAACTGGCTCCGGGGTTGCTGTTGCTAACGGAAGACCCTGGCCTCCGTTCTCCGAGGGTGTCTCGAGGATACGCAAACAAAACATTTCCAGTTGACATATGCATACACTTGTACAATAGGAGAAATATAAGCACCCATTGAACGGTTGTTGGTCTACTTGTTGCAGATCCATAGTGCATAATGCTGTCATATCCCTTAACGTTTATCACACATGCACGTTAGAAACATCGATCGTAAATCGAAGCGGTGTTTCTCTAAGCAACAGCAGTGGTGACCTCTGACCTGTGGTGTCCTCAGCTCTCTGTGGGCGCTCTGTCTGCCCGCCCAAAGGGTGTTATTCTCATCTAGTCAAAGTCCTGTAATGTCCTGTATGACCTGCTCATGAGTGTCATCAATGTGACCTGGGAGTCACTGGGGTTCCACCAGTCCCTGCCGTCTCTCTACGTGTTTTTAGGTGTGGTGTGTCTCAGCTCTAACATAGTTGATGCCGTACAGTAGGTAACCTCAGCCATGTTAACTTTCCACATTGTGTGTGTGTCATTGTGTTTCAGAAACAATCATGTCATTTTGATATGTGTATCTCTCTAGGACCTTCAACTGGAGTATGGACAGGAATCTCCAAGCCTAATGGGAGAAAACAAGTAAGTCACTCATTCTGGGTTTCCACGTCTGTTCCACCCCTCCCCTATTCCCTATCCCCTCGCCTCTCCTCTCTCCTTCTCTCAAATCTCCTCACCTCCCCCGATCTCCCCGCCTTGGCCCCACCCCCTCTCCTCCCTCTCCTCTTGTCTTATCTGTACAAAGGGATTAGCCCTAGCAGATGGTGGTATGGTACTGAGAGGTGGCTTCCTGTCAAGAGAAAGGCGTCTGATAATTTATTCATGACACCTTTCCTGGAACGCAGGTCGGCTCAGAAGAAGTGCGTTGTAAGCACAGTGTGTGTGAAAGGGCAAGAGACAAGACTCGCTGCTGTTTAAACCATGTGTATTTAGAAGGATGTGCTCCATAAACCGGATGGGATGGAATGATAGATGGTGTTTTCATAAGTGTATGGAGTAAATCAGGCGAGAGGATATTGAGAAGCCACTCAACTCAATACACCTATCAGATTTGAGGCACTCTGTTATTTGATCCCTGAACAATTGATGTCCACATTCCTTTGCCCTTCTCTCACCGGACAGCCTCATAGGGTTTATATTCTCCGTTTCGCTGTCATTCACGCCCACCTGCGTACACAAACACTGTTGCCTACACACAGCTGACCTGACAGCTTCACACATCCCCGGTGAGTGTACAGCTTTGAGTAGCTAAGGTCAATGTTGGATGGGTTGTGATGTCCGCTCAGCTGTGATGAAACTCACGTACTCTCACACTTGCGCCAACACGCTGAATGTATCGTCTGTGGTTTCCATGTGTTTTTGCCCTGTAGCCTTAAAGAATGCCATGTTAATTTAGGTCAACCCCCCCCGAGAGAGAGGAAGAGCCTTTACTCATGTCATGTGCGATTCAGTCAGAGTTATTTTCTTTCTCCTCTTCTTCACTTCTCCCTATGTACATTCCACCCGTTTTCCGACAGGAGTCTTCTCAAATCAGTGGAGGAGGAGCTTAAGCAGAGGTGAGTTAGGCCACGCCCCTCATGGCTCCACCTCCAACTGCTCTGGTATTTGATTCGCGGACATGCCCTAACACCCCCCCCCCCCCATCAACCAATCAGTGTTAACGCAGGACTAATCCAGCCACTCAGTGTCACGCATAGCTAATCTGCTCCGACTGCTGCCGTTATGGTTTGACTCTGCTTTATTTTGTCCATTGCTGTTCAGTGCTTACAAACAGGACAGGCTGCGCTGTGTGATCACCAGACACAGTGCACTTTGACAACGCATGGCTTATATACTGACTTAATGACTTAGTCTAAGCCTTCTCCAGTTAGTGTGTAGTGAAATCACCAAGCCCTATACAGAAGATGAGTAAAATTAGCTAAATATAGCATTTAGGTTTAGTTAGCACTATTTCTGTTTGGTTCAGTTCTATAGCCATGTAGTTCTTTAAACTCTACCTTTATGTAGTTTATTTAGTTCTGCGAGTAATGTAGTGGAGTTCATTTCCGCCAGTGTCTCCTCCTCCCAGTGGGTGAAAGAGGAGAGCAGCTCTGACTTTCCCTGTTGCTGTGAGTCTCACTGAGCCGCTTCCCCCCACCCCCAATCTATCTCCGTCTCCTCAGGGGTCACATGACACATTTAGAGACCGATGATGATGGTGGTGATGATGGTGATGAAACTCAACAGTAAGTCCTTCTCGTGTTCTAGTCTAGCCGCCCTCTCTGAGGAGGGGGAAGAGGGAAGGCTACCTCTCCAGTTTCATTCACGCATCTTCATGCCGCATGCTCCACCATCACGCCCCTGCGTCTCTCTCCCTTACCAAATACCCCGTCTCCGTCTTTCTCTGCGCCTCCGGTAGCCCTGCTTCCCTCCCACAGTTCGCGTTGAGCAGAACTATGGAAAGGTTCTGATGCATTTCAGGTTGCTTCCCCTAAGCAGTCTGGCTAACTGGGCTCCTATTTGCTTACATCTGTGAGACGATGAACCGTAGTCATGTTTGGGTTCAGTGCTCACCAACTGTGCGTCATCCTGCACCCTGCCATTCCTCATCTGTTTCCTGGTGTGTGTTCATCATTCTATGCGACCTGCTTACATGCTTGCTGATCTCAGTGTGTGTGTCATCTGCTCCCGATGTGTGGTTCTCTCTGCTTGTATCCTCACCCCTCTGTCGCCATAGATGTCTCGGGGTCCTCCCAACCCTCTTGGTTTAACCCTTCCCACCTGTTTAACCCGAGTGCCACTCTGAGGTTTGTGCTCTCTCCTGGCGACTTAAACTTGTTACGCCGTTTGATTGGTGCCATGTCTATATCCGTCATGATTGAGGGGTTGATGGTGGTTACTGATTGGATCAGACTGTACATACACATTACATTGGGCCTTTGGGATATCCTGTTCAAGGAAATGCTAACATGTGGTGGTTGACAGACACCTTTTTGTTGTCTTGTCCAACACTTGTCTGTTGTCTAACACTGCGCTGTGTGATATTAGACACTCCTGGGTTTATTCATCTGTCACTCTGCGATGTGACACTGTGTTTACACTTTTTTTGAAAAACATGTTTTATAACTGTCTGTGTGGAACCTTGCCACTATCTAACAAACCTAACCCACCTCAATCTCTCCCTCAAGCAAACACAGTACCATCATGAGGCCCAAAGTCCCACCCCCACTGCCCCCCAAGGTAGGACCACTAGCATATTATCATACTGCAGCGTTTTGGGTCATAATCAGAGACTTCTATTTTGCGGAACGGACACTCAAGCTAAATTCAGATTTGCAAACACCAATATTTTCTCTCAAATCTAATTGAAACTATTGATGTTAAATGTTCTATTTGTTAGATGGTAAACCAAACTTGACAAATGAGTAATAATAGGGAAAGCATTAATCAACCGCTAGAGATTGTTGTCGACCTTTGTCTCTGTGTCTCGCTCTTTCTCTCTGTGTCTCGCTCTTTCTCTCTGTCTCGCTCTTTCTCTCTGTCTCGCTCTTTCTCTCTGTGGCTCGCTCTTTCTCTCTCGCTCATTCTCTCTGCCTCGCTCTGTGTCTCTCTATCTCTGTGTCTCTCTATCTCTGTGTCTCTCTATCTCTGTGTCTCTCTATCTCTGTGTCTCTCTATCTCTGTCTCTCTCTTTCTCTCTGTGTCTCGCTCTTTCTCTCTGTGTCTCGCTCTTTCTCTCTGTGTCTCGCTCTTTCTCTCTCTTTCTCTCTCTGTCTCGCTCTTTCTCTCGCTCTTTCTCTCTCGCTCTTTCTCTCTCGCTCTTTCTCTCTGCCTCGCTCTGTGTCTCTCTATCTCTGTGTCTCTCTCTCTCGCTCCAGCCCAAGTCCATCTGTCTGCCCCAAGAGAGCCCGTCCCAGGGAGAGGATGATGGAGGGGGGACCATCAAGCGCTGCCCCGTACCCGAGAGCCCTGCCCGAACCTCCTCCTCAAACGTACCCCCACGCCCTCCACCCCCACGCCTGCCCCCCCACAGACGCAGTAGCCTAGGTAACGAGAGCACACAGAGCCAGGCTGGTTCAGAGCCCGAGGGGAATGATGATGATGGGAGCTTTAGGCATTTCTGGGAGTGGCTTCACGCCCCGCACACAGAAGAGGAGTTGGAAGAGGTGTTGGAGGATGAGAGTAAGGCCAGCCAATTGGTAGCCCCATAGCCTATCGCCCTTCCCTTCATCAATCAGTGATTGGTTGTTCCCCATTCCCATCAATCAGTTGTCCAGTCATGTGAGTCACCAAAATCCAGCCGCCCCTCCCATCGTTGACATCATGTTCTCAGTGAGGCAATCCTGATTCTCTGAATTTACATTTACATTTCATTTGTCTGTCTGTAGATCTACATAGTGCAGTGTTGTTGCTGCAGTCATGTGACCCTGTCTGTCACCAAAATCCAGCCGCCTCCTCCCATCGTTGACATCATGTTCTCAGTGAGGCAATCAAAATGTAATCTGATTCTCTGAATGTAATCAAGCGTTGGGAATGCATTCTCCGTTCAGTGAGAGGGATTACTTAACCTATCCTAGGTATTCCTTAAAGAGGTGGGGTTTCAGGTGTCTCCGGAAGGTGGTGATTGACTCCGCTGTCCTGGCGTCGTGAGGGAGTTTGTTCCACCATTGGGGGCCAGGGCAGCGAACAGTTTTGACTGGGTTAGGGAGGCGAGCAGGCCAGAGGTGGATGAACGCAGTGCCCTTGTTTGGGTGTAGCACTGTAATCAATGCATGGTCTCCGTCAACTGGAAGCCAGTGTGACGTGAGAGTTGGGAAGCACTGTAATCAATGCATTCTCCGTTCAGTGTGTTAGCACTGTAATCAATGCATTCTCCGTTCAGTGTGTTAGCACTGTAATCAATGCATTCTCCGTTCAGTGTGTTAGCACTGTAATCAATGCATTCTCCGTTCAGTGTGTTAGCACGGTCAAATCACTTCGTTTGATTACTGTTGTGATCCCATCAAAACATATTCCATTATTGATTAGCTGTGATTAGATTCCAGTATGTACTGCATGTGGAGAACTCTCTCGCCAGCACACACACACACACAATGAGATGTGTGTAATAAACATGTTTCCCGCTGCAGGTAATGGATTGAACTCTCACCAGAATGGAGAGAAGGACAGTGCTACAGAGAGGCAGTCCACCATGCCCCCTAGTGTCCCCATACGGAAAGACAAGAAGGACATTACGGTAATGCCCCCTGATCCCACACACTCACCTTATTAACAGTGACGTTTCAATACATTCCCTTTCCTTCCACACTGATTGTTGTTCAAGCCGTTCATCAGCGACCACTCGTCTAAAACGAATGTGGTCCAGTGATCATCCACCTTATCTGTCTCGCCCTTTGTGTCTCCCGCTGTTTTTCAGAAGCCTATCAGTAATGGCCTCCCACCCACACCCAAGGTCCATGTGAGTATGATGCCTTCTCTCCAGACACACCATGGTCTTATGAACCAACGTCAAATAGGGGTTTTGCCCCCTCAGATAAAGCTTTCAAGACGAGAGCTTTGAAGAAAAATCTGTCATGTTTGGCTTCCCTCCAATTTTCCAACCTCCATTCTCCTTGCTGCTCAGATGGGGGCCTGTTTCTCCAAGGTGTTCAACGGCTGCCCGTTGAAAATCCACTGTGCCACGTCCTGGATCAACCCAGACACCAGAGGTAGGACACTGGGAAAAAACAACATTAGTATCACTTTTCTTTTTTTTTAACATCTTTATTGTCATGACTTATTACAGGAATCGTTGCCAAGACGATTATTTGGATGAACATGACTAAAAGGCTCTTTGTTTCGTCGTCGTTTCAGACCAATATTTGATATTTGGTGCCGAGGAGGGAATCTACACTTTAAACCTGAACGAACTGCACGAGACGTCCATGGAGCAGGTTTGTTCTGGTTGAAGGTTTCTATATTTCTTCTTCAATGGAGGATTGTGAATGTTGTCATCAACTCCTCATTGGCTCTTTCCATCCCCGTCTGTCCCCAGCTCTTTCCCCGCCGGTGCACTTGGCTTTATGTTATGAACAACTGCCTGCTCTCTATATCTGGTAAGACTATCTTGGACCTGTGCTGTGTCTTACTTTTGTTGTTTGTTCTGTATCTAGTAATGGTTTTGCTGTAATTTACGTTCCTCTGCCAAGAAAAGGTTAACATTGAAGAGAGGCACTTGCCTTTAAAACCTTGACTTTGGAAAATTTGGCCGGACTTTCTTTGTTTGAAACATGTCTGGCCCTTCTGAAGATATAATCTTACCATGTGAAGTGTGTTTTGAAGGCAGATCTTTTCTCTCTTTCTTTACTGTGTCATAAATCGCCCTTTAAAGGTTTAGAAGTCTAGCTGAAAATATGCTTTTGTTATTGCTTTCAGGAAAAGCCTCTCAGCTCTACTCTCATAACGTAGCTGGTCTGTTCGAGCATGCCCGGCAAATGCAGAAGTTACCCATGGCCATTCCCACACACAAACTCCCAGACAAGATGATTCCACGGTAGGATATCTAAGGCCTCTTCATTCATTTGGGTTTGAACTTAGTTTTTTTTTTTTGGATGATGCATAGAAAACGGATTTCTTGTTCCTTATGATCCTCATAGGAAATTTGCCATATCCAATAAGATTCCAGACACAAAAGGGTGCCAAAAGTGCTGCGTGGGTAAGTGCACATGTGTGGTTCACCCATAGAAACATGTATGCACACTTTGGATGATGGGCGTCTGCTAAATGTATAATCAAGTGCTGCATGGCGTTGTTCTTGACTTACGGCACAACTGAATAAGAGAAGTTGAGGATAGGTCTGAAATAATGCACAAGACATCATTTTTGATAGAGTTCAGAGAGAGATTTGTGAAAAACCTTGAATGTGTGTGTTTGTGTGCAGTGAGGAATCCCTACACGGGTCATAAGTACCTGTGTGGTGCGTTCCAGTCCAGTGTGGTTCTGCTGGAGTGGGTGGAGCCCATGCAGAAGTTTATGCTCATCAAGGTAAATCAGCGTTGGGTTCTGGTTATTCTTGGGCGGACTGACCATGGAAAGGGTTAGAATGGGACCTTTCATGTTTGGATAAACTTAACACAGTCCTGTTATGGAAAGCTGATTCGATTAGCTAAAATAGCATGTCAACGTTGCTTGTCTCTCAAACCGAGTTGAAATGATTCCTGTCAGTACATGATAATGGGTGATTTCTTGTGGGACAGGATGCTTGATCTATCTCCTCTGGTCTCTCCTGTAGAACATCGACTTCCCCCTGCCCTGTCCCCTGGAGGTGTTTGAGATGCTGGTGGTGCCGGATCAGCAGTACCCGCTCATCTGTGTGGCCGTCAGCAAGGGCATCGAGCTCAGCCAAGTGGTCCGCTTCGGCACGGTCAACCCCAACTCAACCTCCTCCTGGTTCACAGAGGCCGGTCAGTGGCACGTGGTTGCAATGATGATGATTATCTTCATTAGGACATTGGTTGTTCTTGATGATGAGATGTTTTTCTGTCCACTCAGATACGCCCCAGACTTGTGTTATCCACGTCACCCAGTTGGAGAGGGACACCATCTTAGTTTGTCTGGACAGTACGTTTTACCCTCCCATCCGCTGAACCAACCCAAATAATGATTTTCTTCTCACTCAAATGAGAAATTCCAACTTATGATGTTACTGTAACCATTATGGATGAACTCTTTTCTGTGATCAGGGTGTATAAAGATAGTGAACCTACAAGGAAGGTTGAAGTCCAGCAGGAAGTTGTCTGCTGAGCTGACGTTTAACTTCCAGATCGAGGCGATAGGTACGTTTCCATAACCACGTCATTCACACTTCTACCCAGCCCAAAGACACCAAAGATGGGGTTATTTTATTAAATATACGTTTGAAATGATTATGGATTTATTTCAAAGACGCGGTTCTGTTGTGTTAAAGTTGGATATTTCCATCTGTGTATCGAGCTCTATGCAGAAAGATAATTCAATATCCTGAGCGTTTTTCCCGTGAACCATTTATCTCACCTCCTACTTGTGCTTTTTATGGTTCAGTGTAACACCCACATGTCTTTGCAGTGTGTCTCCAAGATAGCGTTCTGGCATTTTGGAGGCATGGCATGCAAGGGCGGAGTTTCAAAACCAATGAGGTAAGTTGAGGGTAATTGTTAGTTGTCTGTTTGTGTACACGGACGGTAAAAAAAAAAAAACTATGTTCAATCCCGGTTCTGTTTTATAACTTGAAACCATTTAATTCTGTTGTATGTGTTTGAATATGATCTGTTTCCACCCCAGATCACCCAGGAGATCTCTGATAACACGCGGATCTTCAGCCTGCTTGGATCTGACAGGTGGGTAAGGGGGTCCATGATGCTCAAGGTCACCTTATCTGACACACCTGTCTCAAGATAGACTTACACACACTCCCACTCGTTTTTACACTGGCAATGATATTAACATGGGTGTTGTCGTGATGCCCGATTTGTTTTCTAACGATCTACTGCAGTAGTATAGAATCCTGATTGCCTGAATTCTCTGGTGTTAGTTGTTGGTTTTATGCTTGCTTGTCTCCTTAATGGCTTGTTTGATTTTGTGAATGAAGAAACTCTCAGCACGACAGTTCAGGGCAGGAGGGAGCCGCCAATCTGCCCAGGTATACTCACTGCTCCCCGGGTCACTCCAGGCCTCACCTAGCCTACAAGCTTTCTGATCCATGGATGTCCCCTGTGGGGACCCTGGATTTCATCCCATCTGTGTGTGTGTGTGTGGGGAGGGAGGAACTGGAACTCTAATGTTCCAATTTTGTCTGAACCTATTGGTTTGGAGTTTGTGATGACATCTTTTTGTTTTTAACACACTTTAAAGTAACTGTCCACTGTTTCCAGAATGTATTAAATATGACCTATAATTCATTACAATATGAGTGAAATAGTCCTTCCAAAATGTTTTAATGGAGTATGTTAAAAAGCAGCTTCTCTGTGTTGGAATGGTGTGTGTGTGTGTGTACCCCAACAGCAAAATAATGTGGGGGTATACCAGTCGTTAAAAATATTCATGCAGGTAGACCACAGATTGGCCAGAGGAAATGGCAAGCTACCTGTACTGTAGGTGGTTTTTTTGTGGGGGTTTTCTCTCCCAAGTTGCTTTGGCACAAATGAGAACAGGATGATTCAACAACATTGTTTGGGTATCAGTTAACAGAACATGGACTTTTAAAAGTTAGATTTTCACTGGACAGTTACTTTAACACATCTCCCTCAATGTTTCCCCCTGCTGGGTTACTCTGGTAACACCACCTACTGGGAGTAAATCTATGATTGTGGAAAGGGTACTCTGGTGGCCAGTGCATGGAAGTGTCAGGGTTTCTTATTCATAGAGTTGGAATGGATGCTTGGCAAGCTTACCTTTTTCTTGGGTCAGTGATTACTCTGTTACAGAACTTTGACCGTAACATGATGGACTTTGCCTATGGTGCTTGAGTAGTCTATTGGTAGGATTTGGGATTGTGCATGTTAGGGGGTGTTGGTGTCTGTTGGTGTGTGAAAATGCATTCTCTGTTTGTGAGGCTTACATTTGTAATCATCCTGGTCCCCTCTGGGACATATATTTTCACAGTGTGAGTCTGAACTGAACCTGTGTTTCAGAGTGGTGGTGCTGGAAAGCAGGCCGACTGACAACCCCACAGCAGCCAGCAACCTCTACATCCTGGCTGGACACGAGAACAGCTACTGATCACACCACACAGCATCTTGGTTACACAAGACACTACAGACAGACTACTGCTTTAGCTTCACATGAGACTGATCCTTCAAGGGTCCACTTCCAACTTGCCTCTTACTTCCTTTTAACACCTATATTTATTGTGGCATGTAACAAAGAACTGGATGACTTCTATACGATTTCATTTTAGAATTAAGTGTTGCCACCACTGCTAGCATCTTAGCCCATACCACACAAGTGCTTAATTGACCTCTATTTAATTGTAAATATAAATGTAGTATTTTTTTCGCAGAAAGGGACCCTGGCTATTCCGGGGTTGTAAACTAAAGACTGGTCATGTAGATAGGTGTTCTGTACCGGTATGGAGACTGTAAAGATTTAAAAGGGTGGTTCAGGGGGTCCGTTTGAGCACTAAAAATGACTTCTTGTTCTCTAATCATGTGACAAGGGACAGGATTTGATCCCCTCTGAGGTTTGGCTAAGTCTGAGCAGCAAGAAAGTACCACTTACTGGTAATGTCATTCTGCACGCATCGTCCTCCCAAATGTGGGAACTCCCTTTGTAGTTCGCTTTGAGAAATATCTAATGGGAGATCAACCATTTCATTCTTTGCTTCCATTTATAACTCTATGAGATGAACATTTCAAACTGTTTTAATTGCAGGCTTACTTCCCAGCTAAGTCGTATGCTTTTTTTAATACTGTGGGATCACTGGTGTTAAAATTTGCACAAAAAGGTATTTGAAGAAAAGAAGAGTGCCGTTGTATGTAACTGTATATGTGCTTGTAAACTTTAAGTATACATATATATGTTCTCACAAGCTGTGACACAGGGGTTGCATTAGCATAGGTAGAATTATTATGGAACACTCACTGAACATTACCGAAATACCATAATGAGACTGTGGAGGGAGAAATGTCAAAGGTCAAAATTAAACGGACTCTAGCGGTACTGTTTTGATCACCACCGTTTCATCATCTGATTCTCAATGGTAATATCGATCATATACACTATAGTCAAATAGACAAAACACATTCCTTACTGTTGGACTCAGTGAAGATGTAAAAAGAATATGAATGTTACATTTTTTTTGTAATGTAATGCCAAAATGTGTTCTCGATTTATGGCCAAAATTAGTGCGGTGTCTCTACCTCGTGCAAATGTTGAACAAAAGGAAACGAGTTGTGTAGAAGAAGAAAACAAAGTCAGTAAAAACACTACAATAGTCATGTTGGTTTTAATTTACACAGTAGGAATGTGTAATGATTATGGACAAACTAACTTCCTTTCTGGCGCATCACCATTTTCATATTGCAATGCACATTATATGTATATAGTGTCAAATAAAATCTGTTGGTTTTACATACTGTATAATTGCCTATATTTTGTTTCAAATGTGTAACAGATTTATGAAACAAGTTAACACATTAAAAGAAGGAACTGAAGCTTGTGTGTCTGTTTGTCGTAGAGAAATATTGATTGAAATGCAAAATAAATATTGAATAAGTTTCACATTGTCTAGTTTGCTTTGTAGATAAGTTGAACATTTTTCAAAGGGAAGAACTGTTAAGCAGCCACTAATTTGTGTGATCGTTTTCAGACATTCTTTGGTTATGACGAGGTATAACAAATATTGATTACAACAGACTTGTTTAATTTAAGTCTTGTCACAATTTACATTCTATTTTGATTTGGGGATAGAGATTTTCTTGATGGCACATTTTATGTTAATGAGTATACTGTATGCAAAATATATTTTCTCCATGGATATTGAAGAGATTTCAAATTGGAAACTACTAACTTAAAAATGAAGAAATCTATACAGCATTTTTACAGTAGGTCAATGTCTGTTGGTCTTCCAGCATGTTTTATATACATAGATTGTATTGCACTGTACACAGTGTACAAAACATTAGGAACACCTTAATATTGGGTTTTGCCCTCAAAACATTGTCTTAATTTGCCAGAGCATGGGCTTGACAAGGTGTTTGAAGCATTCCACAGGGATGCTGGCCCATGTTGACTCCAATGCTTCCCACAGTGGATGTCATTTGGGTGGTGGACCATTCTTGATACACATGGGAAACTTGGGTGTGAAAAACCCAGCAGCGCTGCAGTTCAGTGCCTGGCACCTACTACCATACTACCTACTACCATATTCAAAGGCACTTAGATCTTTTGTCTTGCCCATTCACTCTCTGAACGGCACACATACACAATCCTTATTTAACCTGTCTCCTCCCCTTCATCTACACTGAAGTGGATTTAACAAGTGACATCAATAAGGGATCATAGTGTTCACCTGCTCAGTCTGTCAGGGAAAGAGCAGGTGTTCCTAATGCTTTGTACACTGTCTATATACCCCTAGAATTTCACTGGCACCTATTTGAAGCCTTTTTCAGAGCAATGTGTTTCTCTGCTGGTGACGCTCTAGTCACACTTTTCACACGGCAGTCCCACGTTCGATGCCTAGGTGGGTGACTCTTGGGGTCTTGCCTGCCTCGTGATCACTAGAGTTCTGGCTGTCTGTCTTGTCTTTCTCTCCTCCCCCCCGACCTAGAGGACACAGTATATATGAGGTTACTGCAACGCTAATAGTCTGAAAAAACTTGATACTTGATACCCCATACAGCATTACTTGAGTCATTCCATCATGTATTTGACAAACATTGTTTATTCAACTTCAAATGAATCGTGGTGTAAAGTGCTGCTGATAAGTGACATTTTGGTCAGCAGATACAGTGGATCTTACTTTTTCTTGAAGAGCTTCTTGAAGGAGCTACGGAAGCCTCCCTTCTCCTGTTTCCGGCTCCTCTCACTGAAGGGGGTGTGGTAATTCGCCTCAGCCTTCCATCTTGGCTCCTCGCCCCAGGGTGGGCTCCCAGAGTCCTACATAAAGGAGTAATATTTGTTATACAGACACCCAGAGGTCTATAACAATATCACACACATAGTACATACTAGTCACAAATAGGCCCCAAATTGACGCACACACCTCCCAGCAGTGCATAGCACTCACATTTATTTCTATGGCTGACCCACCCCTTTTCCATCTAAAAATGAACAACCGTCTTAGGGCTTCTCATAAACTCAACCCCACTGCTTGTTAACTGTGGGCTCCACCCAGCCACTCCCTGATGCCCACCTTGTTGTTGTTGTTATGCAGCTCCTTGTCAGTGGCTGCTATCTGTCTTTCTGGCTCTGCTTTGTGCTGCGGGGGGCTGATGGGGCTGTTGTTGCTGCTCTGGCCCTTGCTGCTGCGTGGGTGATATTTATTACTGGACTGCCTCTCTAGTTTGGCATGTTGGTGGGCCCCGTGGTCCCTCAGGTGGTCAGACAGATGTCCGGGGCCACTGTCCCCACTCACAGTGCTGTCCAGCTGCAACCCGTTCAGGGATTTGCTCTTACACTGAGCGGCCTGCAGGGGGCGGTGGTGGTGAGCTTGCATCATTTGGGCCTCGTCTGGCGACACGCAACCCCGGCCAGGCAGCTTGTACCTGCTCCCCCGGATGCCCCCTCTGTTGTAGACCTCGCGAACAGCCTGATGGCTCTTAGGGCAGTGCACAAAGGCGATGTCGATACTAGAGTCGGACGAAGCACTGGAGTAGTGGTCGAACAGGGACACGTTGTGGAGGGACGAGTCCACATCCTCATACAGCCCCTCCAAGCCTGGAGGGTCCCCAGGGCGAAGGAACTCACCTTGAGCATCGGACAGGGCTGAGCCCGGGGTCAGCCGTTTGCCTGGCAGCTGTTCTGATGACCCCATCTCAGGGATACTCTGCAGGCCTGGGGGTTTGAGGCGAGGGTTGGTGTCAGGGGAGAAAAATGGGATGGGGGAGTCGGAGTGGTGAGCCTCGCTCTCCCAGTCCAGGAAGCGTCGAGACTGGATCTGCTCCAGGTGCCTCTGCTTGCTGCGTTTCACCTGGTTGCCATGCTCTCTGTGAGGGGAGAGGGAGAGGCTGTCAGCGGGACAGAGAGTTAGTTAATCAATGCATTAATGACTGACTGCTAATATTAATGGCTGAGTGTAGTCAGAACATAACTCACAGTATTGCGTTGCTGGTGGGGTAAGGGGAGCCCATCTCATTGGCTTGCATCACGTTACCACAGTCCACATTTTTGAAGAACTGCTTCATAGTTGACCTGCAACAAGGACAAGGTTGGAACTATATTTGTGCTTCATTCACATGATAGTTGGAACTAGGAAACTGACATTTTCGACTTGCTAACTGGTTGTAGTTATACATGTGCCGCGTTCAACCAGTTAGCAAGTTGGACATTTCAGAGTTTCCTAGTTCCGAGTAGCACGTGAACGTGGCATTAGCCTCACAAAGAGTTCTTCTTTATTTGTCTGTAAGGTAATATCATCACAGTTCATTGACCTCAGACCAGTCCATCTGAATCCTGTCCCCATCTGCACAATCTTACCAAAACACAAAATCTGAGCCTGGATCAGAAGCTGACCTCTTGAGCTCTTTGCGGTTGTGCAGGAGCAGCTCTTTGTTGTGCTGCAGTAGGTGGGCGTACTGGGTGGTGAAGGCTCTGACCTGCTGGATACACACCAGCAGCAGGTAGTAGTCAGGGTGCTCTGCATCCGTCTGCTTCAACAGAGTCTGAAACCAAAACAGGCCACACAGGGATGCTATTGACTTATCCCAGCTAGCACATAACGTTGTGAGAAACATATGTTTCTTAAAGCTTGGTGAGAGTGTGGTTATTTTGCATACAACGTTCCCACAACTTTCTGTAAATAGTGCAGGACAGTTGCTTGGCTTTTGAATATTCTCAGCACATTTTTAAGGAAAAAAACAATTTTCTTGGTATTTAATTACTTTGACACAATGTTTCCTAAAAGTTCAAACATGGTTACATTTCATTTAATTTCTGGTCATGTTCTAGGAATGTACTCCAACTGGTTTGATATCGGTAATGTTCTCAAATAGTTCCGCAAACGAAACAATGTTCTTCTGTAGGAATTTCAGTACTTCCACAGAACATTCCACACAAGTTCCCATTAGGTTCTATTTAATGTCATATTTTTACTACATTCTGGGAATGTTCTAAAAAATATATAAAAAATGTAACTTAAGTGAATGTATGGTTCTGTTTTATGTCAGTTCTTGGTAATATTCTGGGACAGTTCAAAAAAGTTAAATTCTACATATTGACATCAATTAACTCAATTCCATTCTCAGAACATGAAGAAAATGTTCCAGAAAAACCACAAGAAAATGTTTAATGTTCAGAAAACGTTCTAAGAATGTTATTTAAAAACATATACATTCTGGTCTAAGAACATGAAGAAAAATTTAGTAACGTTCAGAAAAAAATGTATGATTTTATTTAAAAACATTTACATTCCATTCTCAGGGTCAGGAAAACTCTCTCGATCCTCTATCTTGTTAGGTGTGTTCATGTGTGTTGGCTGCACCCACTAATTGGTGAAACTTGATCTTAATGAGTGCTTGTTTCCTGGTTGGTTGAACAGACTAAAATGAACAGCTATGTATGTGAAACAGCTAGCTTCGTCCTGGTGGCTCAGTGGACTAGGGATAGAGAACAGAAGGGATAGAGAACAGAAGGGATAGAGAACAGAAGGGATAGAGAAAAGAAGGGATAGAGAACAGAAGGGATAGAGAACAGAAGGGATAGAGAACAGAAGGGATAGAGAGCAGAAGGGATAGAGAACAGAAGGGATAGAGAACAGAAGGGATAGAGAACAGAAGGGATAGAGAACAGAAGGGATAGAGAACAGAAGGGATAGAGAGAACAGAAGGGATAGAGAGCAGAAGGGATAGAGAACAGAAGGGATAGAGAACAGAAGGGATAGAGAACAGAAGGGATAGAGAGCAGAAGGGATAGAGAGCAGAAGGGATAGAGAGCAGAAGGGATAGAGAACAGAAGGGATAGAGAGAACAGAAGGGATAGAGAACAGAAGGGATAGAGAGCAGAAGGGATAGAGAACAGAAGGGATAGAGAACAGAAGGGATAGAGAGCAGAAGGGATAGAGAGCAGAAGGGATAGAGAACAGAAGGGATAGAGAGCAGAAGGGATAGAGAACAGAAGGGATAGAGAGCAGAAGGGATAGAGAACAGAAGGGATAGAGAACAGAAGGGATAGAGAACAGAAGGGATAGAGAGCAGAAGGGATAGAGAGCAGAAGGGATAGAGAACAGAAGGGATAGAGAGCATAGGGGATAGAGAACAGAAGGGATAGAGAACAGAAGGGATAGAGAAGAAGGGATAGAGAACAGAAGGGATAGAGAACAGAAGGGATAGAGAGCAGAAGGGATAGGACAGAAGGGATAGAGAGCAGAAGAGAACAGAAGGGATAGAGAGAACAGAAGGGATAGATAGAGAACAGAAGGGATAGAGAGATAGAGAGCAGAAGGGATAGAGAACAGAAGGGATAGAGAACAGAAGGGATAGAGAGCAGAAGGGAAGAGAGCAGAAGGGATAGAGAGCAGAAGGGAGAACAGAAGGGATAGAGAGCAGAAGGGATAGAGAACAGAAGGGATAGAGAGCAGAAGGGATAGAGAACAGAAGGGATAGAGAACAGAAGGGATAGAGAGCAGAAGGGATAGAGAGCAGAAGGGATAGAGAACAGAAGGGATAGAGAACAGAAGGGATAGAGAACAGAAGGGATAGAGAACAGAAGGGATAGAGAGCAGAAGGGATAGAGAACAGAAGGGATAGAGAACAGAAGGGATAGAGAACAGAAGGGATAGAGAACAGAAGGGATAGAGAACAGAAGGGATAGAGAACAGAAGGGATAGAGAACAGAAGGGATAGAGAACAGAAGGGATAGAGAACAGAAGGGATAGAGAACAGAAGATCATAGGTTTGAATCTTTCTGATGCCACAATCAGTGTCACAATCAGTGGTGTAAAACTACTTTAAAGTACTACTTAAGTAGTTTTGTGAGGAATCTGTATTTTACTATTTATATTTTTGACTAATTTTACTTCACTATATTCCGAAAGAAAACAATGTACTTTAACTCCATACATTTTCCCTGACACCCAAAAGTACTCGTTACATTTTGAATGCTTAGCGAGACAGGAAAATGGTCCAATTCATGCACTTATCAAGAGAACATCCATGGTCATCCATACTGCCTATGATCTGGCAGAATCACTAAACACAAATGCTTTGTTTGTAAATTATGTGTTGGAATATGCCAGTGCTATCCGTAAACAAATCTATACTTAGGTATATTTTAGCAATTACATTCACTTTTAATACTTAAGAACATGTAAAACCAAATACTTTAGACTTTTACTCAAGTAGTATTTTACTGGGTGACTTTCCCTTTTACTTTGTTCAGGTATCTTTATTTTTACTCAAGTATGACAATTGGATCGTTTTTCCACCACTGGTCACAATAAGAAAAGAACTGTTTGCATGATTAATGCCAAGGCAAATTAGTTTCCATGTATCCTATTGTATCTGTGCTTGTCATTCAAAACAAGTTAACCCAAAATAATCTAGCAGTGTTATTAAAAGTCGCATTGATACATTCAGTGAAAGTTTTACGTTATTTAATTACCTTCAGATAACCTATAATGTCCATTATCAGAGTGGTAATAAAACCTAAACTTTCAGGGAACCGGAGTGAAACATTCTCAGAACCTCCCTGCAACCTAAAAATGTACATTACCAGAACAGCAAAATGTTTACTTCTGTTCTCAGGAAACATATCGCTTTGTTCCACAACCAATATGAAAAAAACATACATTCCCACAACTTCCAACCAATCAAATGTGCAATCTGGGATGTGAACCTGGCACTAACCTGAGCCGTTTATACAGTCACCACCACTCTGATTAGAGATAACATACTATGATGGTGAGGACTCTCTTTTCTAAATACCTATGTTGTGTTGGTGGTGTACTGTATGTATCAGATGTGAGTGTCATGGAGCCTGACCTGCAGCAGCTGAAGGTACACAGGGATCCTTTGCACTGGCTGGAGAAGCAGAGTGTGGAGAGA